>NW_026622187.1:0-11537 GCF_003711565.1 Takifugu flavidus | reverse complement strand
CAACCTCAACATCTTCAGCCTTGGAAACAACTACCAGAGTGTCAGCCATTGCTGGCTCTGAGCCAACGTATTTCGTGTCAGCTGAATTGCCTGAAGAGCGTTATGATAATGACCTGAGCAACCCCAACAGTACACGGTATCGAGAGCTTGAAGATCGTGTCAAAAAGACAGTAAGTTACTCTTCACACATAACTTTGTTGTTACCTTGAAAGTGAGCCATTCAAATTTTACACAATATTTAAACCAGGACAATATTTGGCATGAATGTTTCTGTCCAGTCAGTTTTCAGTATATATCTAAATTACACTCAGTTTGTGTTATTTTTTTACCTGTTAATACTTCTGATGTATGTGTCATGGTATTTGTAAAAGAGTTTCAAAGAAAGTGGTCAAGTCATAATTTAAAACTATTCTGGTAACATTCAAAAACTGTATCCATTTAGACTCACATATTAATGTTGAATACTTTTTCTTTTTTGCAGTGTACTCCTATTTACAGCAGGCAATTTGGAGACAGATTTGTTCGCTGCTTTGTGAAAAGATTTCGGTACGCATCTTTCCGTCAGTGTCTGAACTAATGTCTACTGTCACAGCTCATTTACAATGTTTCCTGAGTCACATCATCCATAAAAGAACCACAGAAGAATGAACGTAACTTTCTATCTTTAAATGCAGCCCAGCTGTTGAACTACAAGCAAGAGATGTTGCAGCTAAAGCAGATATCGGGGTTGTGCTACGTAATGATATTCCAACTGCTGATCTCCCAACCAATGAATTTGTGGCTCAAACTTTAGTCAACGCAGCAAATAGCAATGAGACCTTCAGTGTGAGTCTGGACGCGTCCCTAATCAACGTCATTTGTAAGTAAATTCATTGTGGATCTTTATTTCTTTGAATGAAAGAAATAGATAAAAATCTCTTCGGTTTTTTACTTCCTCCAAATAATTTCACAGCTGGTCCAGTTCCTTCAAGTACTGAGTCTCCCACAAATGTAGCAACCACAGCTGCTGTGCTTACAACAACATCCACAGTTGCAGCCAGTCCAACACCCTCCACAACCACCACATCTGCGGTTGCCACAGTAAACGTCTCTTTTAGATCACGTCTCAGTAAATTTACGAGTGACCTGCAGAATCCATCTTCTGAAGCTTTTAAAAATCGAGTTTCAATGATAACATCACAGGTATGCCTGACCATCAGAATGTTGAATATTACACCTTCTCACTCTGCTCCACATCAACATCTTTTGAAGTTTATTTCACTTCATTTGTAATTTCTTTTGATTTTCTGCAGCTTCAACCATTATTCCAGAAGGAATTCCCTTCATTCATGTTCATGCAAGTGGTGTCATTCAGGTACTCTCTTGCCTATTTCACAATCTAATGGTTATGTTATAAATATGACACATCATTGTATATTTCCCACAGGAATGGCTCAGTCATCAATGATGTGAGACTCAACTTTGATGGGCCATCTGTCCCGCATCACACCAATATTGCCAGTGTTTTGATTCAGGCATCTTCAACTGTTTCTGGTTTTGACATTGAAGGCAGCTCCATCTCTGTAGAAGGCATAGGTATGAAGATATATTACCCTGGAAGATTATCAACAATTTTTGACTTTCTGATAAACTGATGATTTCTTATTTTCAGCTTCAAGTGGAGTCAGGCAGAACATCAGTCTCATCACTGCATTCTCTCTGATACTGTTGTCATGGTTACTGTCAAATTACCAATAGAGTTTGATATTAGTTGCCTACAGAACACTGTAACAGCAGTAAGCAAAAATTAATGTTTTTCTATATTACACAAAAAATCTGACTCTTGATTATTTACATTTTATTATAATTCACATTCTTTTACCTCCTATTCTATTACAATGTAGCATACATCACAATCACTGAGACAAGATGACTAATGATGACAACTGTAAAATATTTCAGAAAATGTGTATACCTCTCATGTATTTAAAAATTATTATTTATTCTTTTTTGCAGTGTACTCCTATTTACAGCAGGCAATTTGGAGACAGATTTGTTCGCTGCTTTGTGAAAAGATTTCGGTACGCATCTTTCCGTCAGTGTCTGAACTAATGTCTACTGTCACAGCTCATTTACAATGTTTCCTGAGTCACATCATCCATAAAAGAACCACAGAAGAATGAACGTAACTTTGATTTCTATCTTTAAATGCAGCCCAGCTGTTGAACTACAAGCAAGAGATGTTGCAGCTAAAGCAGATATCGGGGTTGTGCTACGTAATGATATTCCAACTGCTGATCTCCCAACCAATGAATTTGTGGCTCAAACTTTAGTCAACGCAGCAAATAGCAATGAGACCTTCAGTGTGAGTCTGGACGCGTCCCTAATCAACGTCATTTGTAAGTAAATTCATTGTGGATCTTTATTTCTTTGAATGAAAGAAATAGATAAAAATCTCTTCGGTTTTTTACTTCCTCCAAATAATTTCACAGCTGGTCCAGTTCCTTCAAGTACTGAGTCTCCCACAAATGTAGCAACCACAGCTGCTGTGCTTACAACAACATCCACAGTTGCAGCCAGTCCAACACCCTCCACAACCACCACATCTGCGGTTGCCACAGTAAACGTCTCTTTTAGATCACGTCTCAGTAAATTTACGAGTGACCTGCAGAATCCATCTTCTGAAGCTTTTAAAAATCGAGTTTCAATGATAACATCACAGGTATGCCTGACCATCAGAATGTTGAATATTACACCTTCTCACTCTGCTCCACATCAACATCTTTTGAAGTTTTTTTTTGCTTCATTTGTAATTTCTTTTGATTTTCTGCAGCTTCAACCATTATTCCAGAAGGAATTCCCTTCATTCATGTTCATGCAAGTGGTGTCATTCAGGTACTCTCTTTGCCTATTTCACAATCTAATGGTTATGTTATAAATATGACACATCATTGTATATTTCCCACAGGAATGGCTCAGTCATCAATGATGTGAGACTCAACTTTGATGGGCCATCTGTCCCGCATCACACCAATATTGCCAGTGTTTTGATTCAGGCATCTTCAACTGTTTCTGGTTTTGACATTGAAGGCAGCTCCATCTCTGTAGAAGGCATAGGTATGAAGATATATTACCCTGGAAGATTATCAACAATTTTTGACTTTCTGATAAACTGATGATTTCTTATTTTCAGCTTCAAGTGGAGTCAGGCAGAACATCAGTCTCATCACTGCATTCTCTCTGATACTGTTGTCATGGTTACTGTCAAATTACCAATAGAGTTTGATATTAGTTGCCTACAGAACACTGTAACAGCAGTAAGCAAAAATTATGTTTTTCTATATTACACAAAAAATCTGACTCTTGATTATTTACATTTTATTATAATTCACATTCTTTTACCTCCTATTCTATTACAATGTAGCATACATCACAATCACTGAGACAAGATGACTAATGATGACAACTGTAAAATATTTCAGAAAATGTGTATACCTCTCATGTATTTAAAAATTATTATTTATTCTTCTTGAAATGACTATTTATTTGAGATCCTGTCCTGTCTAATCTGCAAAGATCAGAATAATAAAATAATTACTCACAATTGTAGTTGTCCTCATCTTCCCTTGTCATTTTAACAGTTGTGGTTTTTTAAATATTGGTGTTGTCTCAATGTGCGTACTTCTCAGTCCTTGAAATCTCCTGCTCTTGTGAAATGGACTTTTGACAGCAAGGTATCCCACAATGCATTTGCCGAGGCCAGCATCAACACCAATGATTACTTCAAAGTATTGATGTCAAGTATGAACTGCAGAAGTTCACAAGACCATGTGAAGCAGCTGCTTCATATCCACCACTGTCACAACCATTGCCTATTGGTTTAAACCAAAGCAACTTTTGACCTTGACTGTGTTTTCAAAAGACATCATCTTAAAAAGCTTATTATTACCTCTGGCATCACCATGACATCTTAGAACTTTAGTTTTTGTCAAAGAGCTAATATACTGGGTATCTGACTTAGCTCTATGATTCTGGGGTCCAGACCCCAAGTGGCACAAAGGTCATTCTTTCCTTCCCCACCTTCCTGTGCTCCTTCCTCTGATATTGTGCTGTGAGCTGGTTGTGAGCAGCTCACCCCTCCACGCAGATTTGTGATCAGAACCCATATTGAAACGCCAATTTTGACTGCTTAACACCCTCCAATTTTATCAAGTCCATGCTCGTTAGAACCGCAAGGCTTTAAATTACATCCATGTGCGTTTCATATTTTTAGCTCATCCCGTGACGGAGAAACGACGAGTTAAACACGAAGCTTTTATCAGTTCTGAGCCGTTTTTCCCTGCTGTTTTGTATTAAGTTAAAAGGAGATTTGAGCGGACCATTCGGCGCATCAGCTCGTTTTACAGGCGCTGGTTAATTTAACGTTCTCAAAGTGACATTCTTGGGTTAGTCGAGGCTCATAGCTACAAAATTATGTATTTTCTATGCTCGTAGGAGCTTCCGGAACAGAGTTATGGCGATCTGTTAGCGAAATTTTTGATCAGAATTTTTCTGCTGCTCCGCTCTAGGACATGTGGTCTTTCGCTCCAACTTGAGCTGAAAGAGGTCGAATGGGCATTTCCAGGTGCCAAAGAAATGCCCCCTGCGGGCAAGACAATGGTCTTTTTAGGTGAATATATGCCAGAGCTACGGGCCCTCAAACCGGGGGTTAAATTCCATGACATTTCCAGGCCTCTCCTATTTGTTAACATGAGTTTACATGAGTTGTTAACAGCTCCCTGTCCAGGTACGGGAGGCTGACTCCATCTCTACTTTAAAAATTAGGCTTAAAACCTACCTCTTTGAAAAAGCTCATGTTACTAACTCTGTAGTTCCAGTTACTATCATAGACATACAAATTATCATACTTAGGGGGTCGTCTAATCATTAGGTTAACATCTTAGTCATGCTGCTATAGGCCAAGGCTGCCGGGGTCAAGAAACATGATTATCTGACAGGCCTCTGTCACCGCACTGGGTCATGGTTTCCTCTCCTCTCCTCTCCTCTCCTCCTCATCAAGTAGACTAGTGATGCTATTTCTTGTGTAGTTTTTCTGCCCCCCCTTCCTTCTATATTCATTTACAGGTATCACTGCCTTCAGAGTTGCATAATGACCTCCGACCCCGCTGACCCACTCAACCAACAGCTTACTCAATATAATGTATTTTTATATGTATTTCTATGCTCTATGCCCATCCTCTCCTCTCCTCTTCTCTCTCTCTCTCTACTTATTCTATCCTATCCTCTACCTTCCTCTCCCTTCTCCTCTCTCTCTACCCAGCCGGCCATCGCCAGGAGGGTCCCCCGACATGAGCCTGGTCCTGCTCAAAGTTTCTTCCTGTAAAGGGGAGTTTTTCCTGCCACTGTTGCTTGTCTGGGGTTAGGCCCTGGGATTCTGTAAAGCGCCTTGAAACAATTTTGATTGTAAAAGACGCTATATAAATAAAGATTGATTGATTGATTGAGTTTTTCATGTCTTGAAAGCAATTATAACCTACTCCAAACTCCAACTATAACAAGTTGGAGTTTGAACATGCTGGGGTGATTAGGAAAATTTATGTATTTGCGAGGCACACTCCAGTACAGCTAGAATAACAAGATTGGTAGGTGAAAAACAATTTTCAAAACATTGACTAGCACAACACCCCCATTCTAATATTGTGACTAACACATATATTATGCTTTTTTTTCAAGATTCTGGTTTACAAATTTGACTCAAAAGCAAAGGCTTCGGCTTGATTGCAGCAATGTCAGATTATCTATTTTGAATGTATTCGTTTTATCCATGTAATCCAGTTTAAACCCACAGAGCAACAGCAGACACATTAGTTTGTCTCTGAATTGCTCCTTGGTACCAGTGTATTTATTGTATTGTGTATAGCCTGCTGGAACAACACCCTAAAAAGGTGTGTCTTTGCCTATTGTCCTGTAAATGTCCCCACCCAGTCAACCTGCAGGTTTATTGTTTTTTATTTATAAATGTGAAAGCATGCACTTGTTTCACTTGTTGGACTTCTTCTATACAAATGTATGATGCAAAAAATAACCCACGAAAATATCCTGGGAATTTATTGCAATGCGTCAGAACATTTCTAAAACATGGATCACCTATTTACTGCGTCACTTACTGAAGTACCTTTGAAAAGTCCACCTTATAAATGTGGCCAGTTACACTGAGGGAGCAAGCAGCAGCATCACAGAGGAGGATTCACCTAAAGATACTAGAAAATCTTTGAAGTCAAGGTGGGATTTTAGAGCTTTATTTCTATTTCTCTTATATATATATATACATACAAACAGGATTATATCTGTAAATCTTGCAAATATTATTCTAATAATAGGTAATGAGGAAATGTTTGAAATTGTTTTTGATTTTTAATCTTGTGATCTTTAATCTTATGTTTCAATACAGTTAAAAATATTGTTTGTCTAACACGGAGAGGCAAAAACACATTTTACCATGATAATGAGAAGCTTGTTTAGATTATGGTGTTTTAAAATGTCATATAGTTGATGATAAACGATTTTAATCTTAAAATTAGCCCATATGAATGTCTCTGTATCATAGAAATTAAGGAATGTACAACAACAAAAATGCATCACCAGCATTTCATAAATTGACTTAAAATAATGTCTCACAAGAGTTATAATTCTGAAATAAATTTATGTTTGATTTTACACATTAACAGAAAGAAAAGATGAGTGTGAGATGGCATATATCAGCTTTGCTCATTTTATCAGGTAAGCATAATATTAAGTTTAATATTCAGAACAAATACAATGAAAAATGAAAATATCTTAAATCAGACCCAGGAATACTACATTATGGAACAATTTATGTGAAATAATTTTTCAGCAACTTTGAATTAATACAGATATTTTAAATTACTGAAAAATCAACAGTAGTCAGTGTCATATGGTAAGTAGTTGCAAACTTTAAAAATAAATAAATACATAACTATATCTATTTATATATGACTAAATATTTTTAAATGAAAATGTGAAGTGCCTTAAATCAATCTGTGTTTACTGCCACCGATAAAAGGACCAACTGCAAAACTTAAATAACAAATTGAATTACATTTCTAAAACAATAATATCAGATAAAACTGAATGACTGCAAAAAAACTCACATAAAATATGAATAAAGATTGAAATATTATATTCTACCTTTTTAGTTGTTCATGCCTTGGTAATGGCAGAAACCAATACCACAACAACAGGCAGTCAAACATCCACATCAGCACCAACAAGTCCATCCACAACTTCTGCAACTACATCATCACCAACCACATCAGCAACAACCAGTCAAACATCAAGTTCAACATCAACAAGTCCATCCACATCTTCTGCAACTACATCGTCACCAACATCAGCAACAACCAGTCAAACATCTAGTTCAACATCCACAAATCCATCCACAACTTCTGCAACTACATCGTCACCAACCACATCAGCCACAACCAGTCAAACATCTAGTTCAACAGCAACAAGTCCATCCACAACTTCTGCAACTACATCGTCACCAACCACATCAGCAACAACCAGTCAAACATCTAGTTCAACATCCACAAGTCCATCCACGACTTCTGCAACTACATCATCACCAACCACATCAGCAACAACCAGTCAAACATCTAGTTCAACAGCAACAAGTCCATCCACAACTTCTGCAACTACATCGTCACCAACCACATCAGCAACAACCAGTCAAACATCTACTTCAACATCCACAAGTCCATCCACGACTTCTGCAACTACATCATCACCAACCACATCAGCAACAACCAGTCAAACATCTAGTTCAACAGCAACAAGTCCATCCACACTTCTGCAACTACATCGTCACCAACCACATCAGCAACAACCAGTCAAAATCTAGTTCAACATCCACAAGTCCATCCACAACTTCTGCAACTACATCGTCACCAACCACATCAGCAACAACCAGTCAAACATCAAGTTCAACCAACAAGTCCATCCACAAGTTCTGCAACTGCATCATCACCAACCACATCAGCAACAACCAGTCAAACATCAGTTCAACAACAAGTCCATCCACAAGTTCTGCAACTACATCATCACCAACCACATCAGCAACAACCAGTCAAACATCAAGTTCAACAACAACAAGTCCATCCACAAGTTCTGCAACTACATCGTCACCAACAACATCAGCAACAACCAGTCAAACATCAAGTTCAACAACAACAAGTCCATCCACAACTTCTGCAACTACATCGTCACCAACAACATCAGCAACAACCAGTCAAACATCTAGTTCAACAACCACAAGTCCATCCACAAGTTCTGCAACTACATCGTCACCAACAACACATCAGCAACAACCAGTCAAACATCAAGTTCAACAACAAGTCCATCAACAAGTTCTGCAACTACATCGTCACCAACAACATCAGCAACAACCAGTCAAACATCAAGTTCAACAACAAGTCCATCCACAAGTTCTGCAACTACATCGTCACCAACAACATCAGCAACAACCAGTCAAACATCTAGTTCAACAACAACAAGTCCATCCACAACTTCTGCAACTACATCGTCACCAACCACATCAGCAACAACCAGTCAAACATCAAGTTCAACAACACAGTCCATCCACAAGTTCTGCAACTGCATCATCACCAACCACATCAGCAACAACCACTCAAACATCAAGTTCAACAACAAGTCCATCCACAAGTTCTGCAACTACATCGTCACCAACATCAGCAACAACCAGTCAAACATCAAGTTCAACAACAAGTCCATCCACAAGTTCTGCAACTTCATCGTCACCAACCACATCAGCAACAACCAGTCAAACATCAAGTTCAACAACAAGTCCATCCACAAGTTCTGCAACTACATACATCGTCCCAACAACATCAGCAACAACCAGTCAAACATCTAGTTCAACAACAACAAGTCCATCCACAACTTCTGCAACTACATCGTCACCAACCACATCAGCAACACCAGTCAAACATCAAGTTCAACAACAAGTCCATCAACAAGTTCTGCAACTGCATCATCACCACCACATCAGCACAACCAGTCAACAACAACAACTCAAACATCAGTTCAACAAGTCCATCCACAAGTTCTGCAACTACATCGTCACCAACATCAGCAACAACCAGTCAAACATCAAGTTCAACAACAAGTCCATCCACAAGTTCTGCAACTACATCGTCACCAACCACATCAGCAACAACCAGTCAAACATCTAGTTCAACATCCTCAGCAACAACCAGTCAAACATCAAGTTCAACAACAAGTCCATCCACAAGTTCTGCAACTTCATCGTCACCAACAACATCAGCAACAACCAGTCAAACATCAAGTTCAACAACAAGTCCATCCACAAGTTCTGCAACTACATCGTCACCAACAACATCAGCAACAACCAGTCAAACATCTAGTTCAACAACAACAAGTCCATCCATAACTTCTGCGACTACATCGTCACCAACCACATCAGCAACTACCAGTCAAACATCAAGTTCAACAACAAGTCCATCAACAAGTTCTGCAACTACATCGTCACCAACACATCAGCAACAACCAGTCAAACATCAAGTTCAACAAGTCCATCCACAAGTTCTGCAACTACATCGTCACCAACATCAGCACAACCAGTCAAACATCAAGTTCAACAACAAGTCCATCCACAAGTTCTGCAACTACATCGTCACCAACCACATCAGCAACAACCAGTCAAACATCTAGTTCAACATCCACAAGTCCATCCACAACTTCTGCAACTACATCATCACCAACCACATCAGCAACAACCAGTCAAACATCTAGTTCAACAATAACAAGTCCATCCACAACTTCTGCAACTACATCGTCACCACCAACATCAGCAACAACCAGTCAAACATCAAGTTCAACAACACAAGTCCATCCACAACTTCTGCAACTACATCGTCACCAACCACATCAGCAACAACCAGTCAAACATCAAGTTCAACAACAAGTCCATCCACAAGTTCTGCAACTGCATCATCACCACCACATCAGCAACAACCAGTCAAACATCAAGTTCAACAACAAGTCCATCCACAAGTTCTGCAACTGCATCATCACCAACCACATCAGCAACAACCAGTCAAACATCAAGTTCAACAACAAGTCCATCCACAAGTTCTGCAACTACATCATCACCAACCACATCAGCAACAACCAGTGAAACATCTAGTTCAACAACACAAGTCCATCCACAACTTCTGCAACTACATCATCACCAACAACCAGTCAAACATCTAGTTCAACAACAACACGTCCATCCACAAGTTCTGCAACTACATCACCAACAACATCAGCAACAACCAGTCAAACATCTAGTTCAACAACAAGTCCATCCATAACTTCTGCGACTACATCGTCACCAACAACATCAGCAACAACCAGTCAAACATCAAGTTCAACAACAAGTCCATCCACAAGTTCTGCAACTACATCGTCACCAACCACATCAGCAACAACCAGTCAAACATCAAGTTCAACAACAACAAGTCCATCCACAAGTTCTGCAACTACATTGTCACCACCACATCAGCAACAACCAGTCAAACATCTAGTTCAACACCACAAGTCCATCCACAACTTCTGCAACTACATCATCACCGACCACATCAGCTACAACCAGTCAAACATCAAGTTCAACAACAAGTCCATCCACAACTTCTGCAACTACATCGTCACCAACAACATCAGCAACAACCAGTCAAACATCAAGTTCAACAACAAGTCCATCCACAAGTTCTGCAACTACATCGTCACCAACAACATCAGCAACAACCAGTCAAACATCTAGTTCAACAACAACAAGTCCATCCACAACTTCTGCAACTACATCGTCACCAACAACATCAGCAACAACCAGTCAAACATCAAGTTCAACAACAACAAGTCCATCCACAAGTTCTGCAACTACATCGTCACCAACACATCAGCAACAACCAGTCAAACATCAAGTTCAACAACAAGTCCATCCACAAGTTCTGCAACTACATCGTCACCAACACATCAGCAACAACCAGTCAAACATCAAGTTCAACAACAACAAGTCCATCCACAAGTTCTGCAACTACATCGTCACCAACCACATCAGCAACAACCAGTCAAACATCAAGTTCAACAACAAGTCCATCCACAAGTTCTGCAACTACATCGTCACCAACCACATCAGCAACAACCAGTCAAACATCAAGTTCAACAACAAGTCCATCCACAAGTTCTGCAACTACATCGTCACCAACAACATCATCAACAACCAGTCAAACATCTAGTTCAACAACAAGTCCATCCACAACTTCTGCAACTACATCGTCACCACCAATCAGCAACAACCAGTCAAACATCAAGTTCAACAACAAGTCCATCCACAAGTTCTGCAACTACATCGTCACCAACCACATCAGTAACAACCAGTCAAACATCAAGTTCAACATCCACAAGTCCATCCACAACATCTGCAACTACATCAGCAACAACCAGTCAAACATCTA
>NW_026622186.1:0-12888 GCF_003711565.1 Takifugu flavidus | reverse complement strand
TGTGATGCTCACACACAGCCAGGGCTTTTTCCATCGCCATCGCTTCTCTGGGGGAAATGTTGCATTTCTTTATCTTAATAACAACAAATCTTTAGTTTGTTCTATAGGAGCTCCATATGTTTAGTGTGTCAGAGACTTCTTAGATTGTGTTCGTTGCTGGCACATAAAGAAAAATGCTTTGATTTTACTAAAGTGACACAAACCCATCTCCACACTGTTTTTTATATCCTCTATATTATTGTGCGTAGTCTGTGTAACTGTTGTGCTTTATTTCTGCTGGCTTCTTTAATGGGATGTAAACCAGCCTGACATAATACCAGTTGAGTACTTTATTTGATGTTGCCAAAGGTTTAAAAACAGCCTGACAGAATAAGAAATTGTGAAAATTTAGAGGATGAATTATACCTGGTGGGATCTGATCTTGAATGCAGATTTTAGAGTATTTTATAGGGAAGTGAAATAATGTTTGGACCTCTATCAGGCAAAGAGAAAGTTGTTAAGAACTGCTCTAAAAACACCACCTCAGGGGGGGACTATATCCAAATCTCTCCGTTTACTGATGGGACGTTGAAACGTCAATACGCGGATTCATACATTTAGAACTGGACGTTGCACCAGAACTGAAGAGCGCGACTGATACATTTTTAACAGCGGTCCTGCTTCAGCCCTCCGGGGCTTAATAACAACATACGAAAAATAAGGAAATTTTAATTTTGGAAACATTGTTGTCGGTTGTTCGACTTGCGGCTTTGCAAAATGCTAAATACACGCTAGCATGCATGTTTTAAGCTATGGTAGCGGTATGTTTTACCATGCCCGCGCCCTATAATCTGGAGCGCCTGATGTATGTGTTAAATACAGAAATAGCACCCGTAACTGAGGATGCACCTTTTAATACAGTGCGCCCTTTGGTCGCGAACATACGGTATATAGAACATAGGGCACGTTTGTCCGTGATATCACTCCGCGTCTGTGCAATGACCACAACCTCCTATCTTTAGTATTGCTGTGCCAACTGGTGGTCTTTTGGGCTGAGGATCACGGTGATCTATATGTAGCTATATGTAGCTATAGCGTCATTGGCCTCCACTCCAGCCACTCCTGGTAGTTCCTCAAAAACACTGAGTTTCTAGTGGATGACAATCTGTGGAAGCCAACATAGAAACTTCTGAAGAGCCAAAGTTCTTGCAACAAAAATATAGTCCTCAATTAGGTTGTTTCGTTATCACACGACCCCGTCCCCATTATCTTAAGAGAATATAAAAGAATGAGTGGAGACAGAAGAGAGAATGAGACGTTTTTGGCGCGTGTCGCTCTTGGATTTTGTGTTTATTTTTGCAGTAAACTTAAAGGAGGCCTTTTCCCTTTATGTTTGATTCCATTTAAGCTGATATTCCATTCTTGACATCTTTAAATTTACAGTATTCATGGGAGTTTTATTTGGTCATTTTGCTTCTTTTTATTTCCTTTTCCCACATTTATTCATAGTTTTTATTAGATTGCAATAAATCCTATAACATTGAACAGACTGACTAAAGTCAAATGACCTGCGGTTCCCACCGATAGCCGTCATTCTGATGGGTTTTTGCTGGCTGCAGCTGAAATATTCAATGCTCCATGTCCAGAGACAGTAAATACTAAACCCTAAAGATTCTGAAGGCATGATGTAAATAGTAACGTATAATACAGACATTTGAAGAGACAATTAAGAGAATGTTTCCATGCTTATAAGAGTGGCCGAGGAGCCATTTAGAACTTTATAAAGATGCATTGTGTGATACCAGGAACTAATTTAACTTCAAGGCGAAGCTGCTTCTGCTTTGTCGACCATCGACTGATCTCCTGAAAGTCCACCAGCGCTTTTTTAAAACTGAATTTTTCATCTATGGAGGGAGTAGACGGCAGATGTTTCCACAGATGCTCTTCACCAGTGGTCAGTGAGTGATGCAGCAGATGAGCGGGAGTTGACTGGCTTCAACCAGAAATGTCTCAATGTCTCCAGCCCATAGTGTGGATTCTCTACGAGATCAGACAGCAGCTTCACTCCTGAATCCTGCAGCTGGTTCCAACTCAGGTCCAGTTCTCTGAGATGGGAGGGATTGGACCTCAGCGCCGAGGCCAGAGAGTCACAGCTGATCTCTGATAAACTGCATTCCCTTAATCTAAATAAAGAAGGGAAACTTTTATAAGGTTATAAGTGAAACCAGTATTCATCTGAAAGGTTAATCAAAGGCATGATCTGTAAATATTTAATTTAGTTACAGGTTAAAAAATGATAGTAATATGTAATGACCACAATTCCAACCTCTCAGGTTTGCACTGTTCCAAAGGAGAATATATATTGTTCTGGCCCTCACTCTTCCCAGGTTCTCCCACCTCTTTCCCTCCCATCTCATCATGGAGATCCATCTCACCTGGGGCTCATCTTTAAAGGCACAACCTGTCTTAGATGACTTCCTGTCTCCCTCACCATCTCCCTCCTCGTTGGCTGGTGTCTACCAGGCACCCTCACCTAGTTTTGTCTAATTTTGGTTACCATCTGTCGGCTTTTTCATTGTCCTTAAATCAATTTATCATGAATAAGTGGTCCCCGTGTGGCCCTCCCTCCTGAAGGAACTGGGCACAACACACACTCAGAAAGTGTGAGGACCCTCGGATGGAATAATGAACATTTTTGAGAATGGTGTTTACCTCAGAGTTTCCAGTCGGCAGTTTGGAAAGTGGAGAAAACCACAGAGCAGCTTCACTCCTGAATCCTGCAGCTGGTTCCGACTCAGGTCCAGTTCTCTGAGATGGGAGGGATTGGACCTCAGCGCCGAGGCCAGAGAGTCACAGCTGATCTTGATAAGCTGCAGCGCTCTAATCTGAAAAATGCAGGATGAGGTTATACGGTGCAGGTCTGCATGTTATCTGCGTCAGTACTAAACCTACGTTAGTTCTTAGTTGGGTCAGACCTGAATTCACGATATTACAAGGAATTTTTTTAATGTGGTGCATCACAGCAGTGTTGAGAACAGCCTCACTTCACCATCTTAGCAGCTGGTATATAGGTAGAAAATGAAGACTGACCTGAGCCTCTCCAGTTTACAGTTTGGACTCTCCAGTCCAGAACAGAGCCGCTTCACTCCTGAATCCTGCAACGTGTTGTAGCTCAGGTCCAGAACCCTCAGATGGGAGAGGTTGGACTTCAGAGCTGAGGCCACAGAATCACAGCTGGTCTCTGATAAAACTGCAGCGCTACTTAGACTAAATAACAATTATTTTGAGAGAAGACAAATAAAAATCAACATGTACCAGAGCAAAACACAGCTTACAAGCAACAAACCTCTGGTCCTGCACACGGCTTATCTGCCGTATGTTCCTATTTTGGGTTCTTTCAGGGCGGTTGGACAAGATCTACAGCGTATGTAAAGTGTGTGTGGGTCAAAATACCTTCCAAGTTTGTGAGACCACATTTCTCAATAGCACTCAACTCTTGTCAGGAGTTGGGACCAAAGCGACCCACTCCTGATAGCTTGTGGGCGATGCTGCAGCGACCCTGCAATCCCTACACTCTCTGGTGAAACCAAATCAAAGGTTTAGACATGCTGATGCGGAACTGGAAGGGTGGCTATAGTCTGGACGCAATCGTTCCCTGACTGCACATTTCTCCAACAATGATTGGCAGCTGGTGTCACTTGTCTCCATGAGAGAAGGAAAGAGAGCCCCCCCACAGTGTGTTTGATTGCCCCACTGCTGCAAGCTCAATGCTGCCAGAAAACATTGCAGGAGCATCAATCCCCTCAGGGCATCAACAAGGACCTCAGGAAAAGGTGCAGCTGCCACCTACAGATAGAGACAAGCACACTGAGCTGAGATTCAAAGCCCTCTCCTCCCAAGAGAAGAGCTTGTTTGTTGGAGGCTCTTCTGGGCGATACCTGGTGCCACAGCTCCAGCTCAGCCCGTCTCTGGAGCTGAGGTGGAGCTTAGCAAGTTTCATGGTTCTCCACCACTTCCTCTCGCTGAGGACCTTCTCAGCTGGTGGTTTCTGCTCCACCTTCCAAGTTGAGCAGGTGATACTTCTGCATTCCTGCCACCAGTGTCTCTGCAGAAAGAGTCTTCTCTACTGTTTTATATTAGATTGTATAAAATTAGGATTTTTGGTTGATGTCTTAGATGTTGTTGACTAAGAGCAGGTTTTTCTTTAATAACATAGAAAGATTCGATGAGAAGAGCAAATGTATTATTTTATGAGCTACTTCCACTACTATTATATACACATACTTCCATATTGTCTTAGATTGCAAGCTGCATTTATTGCATCGTTCATAGAAAGTCATATTTGTGAGGAGAAACTCCAATAAGGTCATTTTCTTTAATGACCATTACAACAGAAGGAGGCGATGAACAAACAGATTTATCTAAAATGTGTGAAAACTTGATGGAAACCTTTTTAAAATGGTTGCATTGTGTAGAATCGGTGTAGAATCAACTTGTTGACTTCTGATTTGGACTCCAATGGAAGTGAGGTGCAACAATTGTGGATGCTGAAAGCTTCAGATCTTCATGAAGGTTTCTGTGGTTGGACTGACCTCTGCCCCTTTAAGAGGGAGGCAGGTTTGGGCTTCTGGCTGGAATGAAGCCACCTCAGATGAGAATGACTGCAGGCTTTCGGTACCAAGGTTTAACAGGGTGCTCACTTCACACTTGGGCTTTTCTCTTTTTTGGGATGTTTTCTCAGGAGAGAAGGGGCATGGCACACTGCAGCAGCTTCTTTTTTGGGGTTTCTAGTTTTCCTTCTGATCTTTAAAAGACAGGAAGAACCATTTTGATTGGTCTGAATGTTTGGGCGGTTTTGTGGCCAGCCTAAAATAAACAAGACAAATCTACAACTGATACTTCCTTTCTAGTCATTGATGACCATCCTCACATGGGACAGATTTCCACAACCAATTTAATACTGCAAATCTGTCCTGTGTGGTCTTTTTTCTGAGAACTGTAACACTACGTTTATAACAAAGATCAAACATGGAAACAGTTATTGTCTAACTAGTTACACCTGGGAAAGTACTGGATCATCTCTGACTGACCTGAGAGTCTCCAGCTCACAGAGAGGATCCTGGAGAAACCCACAGAGCAGCTTCACTGCTGGATCCTTCAGCTGGTTCCCACTCAGGTCCAGACCCTCAGATGGGAGGGATTGGACCAGCAGCGCCAGAGAGTCACAGCTGATCTCTGATAAACTGCAGCCCACAGCCTGGAAAAGGAATAAATGGGGCAAATAAAAACACATTTCTAAATCTGAAAATGAAGAGAAAGCAGAAAAAATGTAAAGAAACCAACAGAGGCCTCCTGACCTGAGCGTCTCCAGTCTGCAGTTTGGATGCATCATTGCAGAAGACAGTAACTTTACTACGTCGGCATCTGTCAGGCTTTTGGTTCCAGCTTAAGCTCAGCTCCCGTAGATGAGAAGGGTTTGACGTCATTGCTGAGGCCACAACTTCCCAATGACTCGTTGAAAGAAAACTACCAGCAGTCTGTTGTGTATGAAACAAAAATAGTGAGTCAAACTTTGGGATTTCTAATCAACTTATCTGAGAATCTACCTCAACACAAATGTAGCTCATTTCCTGGAAAAGCTAAATTCAACACCGTAGAGCAACAGTTTGAACGACCATCAGATCTGAAATGCAACTGAATTATTCTCAACATTTGTCTTATTTTAGAACAGCTCATAATTACTCAATATTTAAAATGATTATAGCAAATGGTTTAAAGAAACGTGCATCTTTTTATCTGTCTATCGGCTCTTTGGATATTTTGCATTTCATCCAATTTGTACGATGGTGCGTCAAGTCTTAATTCAGCGATCCGATCGATGACATCAGAGTCTCTGGTTGCATCGATTGCCCTCAGCTTCTGTTCTATCTGCCTGTTTCCCTTCAAATCATTTTCACTGCACCTTTTGTTGCTAGTGATGAAGTTGCCACCTAACGGGTGTGGAAAGGCTCAAACAACTTTGTGGGTCACATAAAGGCTCCAAACGGAACCGCCACAAAGACCTAAAACACCCATTTAAACCAACGAGGCCGGCTGTTTTTACGTTGAACAAATGAAGCAAAATAGTCACGTGTCATTAGTTAAAATGTGTTTTTCTGTCGTTAGAATACGATGTATAAAACAAAAAAAAGTGATTTAATGACATGACAGTAATTTCATGATAGTCAGTTAACTTGTGGCTCCTATTATTCCTGCCTTATGTTGGTTTGTCTGGATTGACCTTTGAACTTATATCCAGCCAGTGTTGAACATTTCTGGATGAATTGTTGTTGTTTTTAATTTATGGACGCTGCAATGGAGATAAAGAATTGAAGGAATGACCACTGGAGGGGGTATTGCTACCTGACATGATCCACTCGCTTGATTTAAACGCCGATGTCCGGCCCCAAAAATCTTTACTTACACGGCCTTCCTGCAGTTCCTCACAGCTGGAATCAGGCGACGTCGTCCCTCCACTGAGGTGTTGTACTGCTGCAGGTTCAGCTCATCCAGAACCTCCTCTGACATCTGCAGCAGGTAGGCCAGAGCTGAACAGTGGATCTCTGACAGTCTCCTCTCTGATTTCTTCCCTGACTTCAGGAACTCTTGGATCTCCTGATGGACTGACTGATCCTTCATCTCCATCAGACAGTGGAAGATGTTGATGCTTCTGTCTGGGGAGATTTCATCACTGTTCTCCTCCTTCAGGTTGTTGAGGACCTTCTGGATGGTTTCTGGGTGGCTGTTCCTCTGATCCAACAGTCCACCCAAGATCCTCTGATTGGACTCCAGAGAGAGACCATGAAGGAAGCGAACAAACAAGTCCAGGTGGCCATTTTCACTTTCAAGAGATTTCATTAGTGCTCTCCTGAGGAAGTCATCAAGAGATGTGGCTGGATCGTTATTAAACAACCCAGCAAACCAGGAAAAGCGGTTTGGTTCAGAATATTTTAGGAACTGATTTATAACCGCTGTGTCTTTCCTGGTGTAACAGTGGAACATGTAGACGGCAGCCAGAAACTCCTGAATGCTCAGATGAACAAAGCAGTAGCAGTAGACTGATTTCTGGAAGATCACACTCTCTCTCTTGAAGATCTCTGTACAAACTCCTGAGTACACCGACACCTCGGAGACGTCCAGTCCACATCGCTCCAGGTCTTCTGAGAGTAGAACATGATGTTTCCTTTCTCCAGATGTTCAAACGCCAGCCGACCCAACTTCAGAAGGAGTTCTTTATCAGCCTCAGTCAGTTCCTCTGGTCTCTGCTTTCCTCCATACTTCTGCTTCTTCCTCTTTATCTGAACCCTCAGGAAGTGTGAGTAGAGGTCAGTCAGGGTTTGGGGCAGCTCTCCTCTCTGGTCTCTGGTCATCATGTCCTCCAGAACTATAGCAGTGATCCAGCAGAAAACTGGGATCAGACACATGATGTGGAGGCTCCTGGAGGCCTTGATGTGTGAGATGATTCTCTTGGACAGATCTTCATCACTGAACCTCCTCCTGAAGTACTCCTCCTTCTGGGAGTCAGTGAAGCCTCGTACTTCTGTGATCCTGTCAACACACGAGGGAGGAATCTGATAGGCTGCTGCAGGTCTGGAGGTGATCCAGATGAGAGCTGAGGGAAGCAGGTTCCCCTGGATGAGGTTCACCAGGAGCACGTCAACGGACGATACTTGTGTGACATCAGAGATGACCTGATGCTTGTTGAAACCCAGTGAAAATCTGCTTTCATCCAGGCCATCAAAGATGAACAGAAGTTTCCAGACAGTCAGATCTTCTGCTCTGATCTTCTGTAATGTTGGATGGAAAACATGAAGCAGTGAGAGAGAGAAGACTGTGCTGCTCATCTCTGATCAAGTTCAGCTCCCTGCATGAGAGCGGAAGCACCAGACTGATGTCTTGGTTCTCCAAACCTTCTGCCCAGTCCAGACTGAACTTCTGCACTGAGAAGGTTTTTCCAACGCCGGCGACACCGTTGGTCAGAACCACTCTGATGTGTCTCTGTTGCTCAGATAAGACTTTGAAGATCTCCTGGCACTTGATTGGAGTGTCCTGGATGTTCTTCTTGGAGGTTCTCTCAAGCTGTCTCACCTCATGTTGTGTGTCCACCTCCTCACTTTGTCCCTCAGTGATGTAGAGCTCAGTGTAGATCTTGTTCAGCAGGGTTCCACTTCCTGCTTCATGAGTTCCTTCAGTCACATGTTCACATCTTCTCTTCAGACTCATCTTATGACCTTCTATCACCTCCTGCAGATCACTTCCTGAACATAAGTAAACCAATGATTTCCATCTATAATAAATCATCAACACAACTACAAATTCATGACATCACAAATTAAATCTCATATTGAACAGTTTTACTTTGTTTGGGCTTCATTTCAGCATCTCCAGATCTGCTTCCAGATTGTGAACAAGAGGACTCTCCTGGTGGAGCTGCCTGGTCCCAGTTTGATAGGATGTGCTCCCCCCTCTCACTATGAAACACATCTCTATTAGTCCTTTGATTTATAGGATGAAAGAACCTGATCAAGACTCAATATTGTTCCAGCATTTATGTCTGAATTCATCTTTCAGTTTAAACCTGATTTGTTTCTAATCAACAATATTCACATTAAGTCTGTAACTATATGACTGTCTGAGGTTTAAGTGTTAAACATCTCCAATAATAAACTCACAACCTGCTGCTGTTAATGTGACTAACAGCTGCCACACAAACACATCATCACGCTTTAGTTTTCTTACATTTCCTCTGAACTTCTGAAGTCTATTGCTTATTTGGACCGGTCACTCTTCAGGGACACACAGCTGGGCACTGTGGACTCTGCTCTGTCCTCGTCCATCCTGAGGAAACATCAGAAATAGTGTGATGAGACTGTGATGAAGGTAAATAATCTGTAGAGGTTGGAGTTAAATAATCCCAATTCACTGCATTTTTATCAAACAGGAACATTTCTAATCCATTCTGGATAACAACTGAATCAATAAATCAATGATGTCTCTGTATATTTTCATGTTTTCAGAGTTTAAGCTGCTTTTTTAACTGTTCCCTGCAGTGAGAAAAGAACTGGCACCTTTTCCAGCCCCTCATCCTGCAGCACTGAATGTGCTCTAAAGTTCTTTCCAGAGCAAACGTCTCTGCACTTGCAGCAACATGTTGTAGTCATGGATCCGTGAGGAGAACCGGATACAGGAAACGCCCCCACTTTGATCCCAAAACCCAACTGGTGGCCAACGGTGGTCCGGCAACGACGGGGACGCTGGTCCATCGGGCCGACAACACTGGTTTTCCACAGGCCAACATTGTGTGAAAGGACTGTCTTCAGCTCAGCCACTAAATTATCTGGTGCTACATAAACATACTAGTCAGGACTTTTTAACTTCCCTCCTTTGTTCCCCTCTTCAATTATTTCTATGATCCAAGTCCTCAAAGATCACTGCTCTATTTAAAATAGATGAAAGAAATGACACCCACTCCTGCATTTCTTTCACAGTGGTTCCACAACATAGAACAATAAACCACTGTGAGAAAACGTGCAACATGAACCCAAAATCCTGTTGGTGTCCTGTGATCCTGTGTGGATTTAGTTAATTATTTTAAAGTTTATTGTCTTAAATAATACCAAAATATCCAGCTGTGACCTGGACTGTTGAACAACTCTAATAACTCTAAGAGCTTTTCACCTGTCACAAAAATGTCGCTCTTCCTGCTTCGTCTGAACAGAATACTTTCACTTTTAAAACCTAATCAACAGCTTTATGGCGTATATATTACTACCATTAAAGCGTTCTGGGAGGGTTTAAAGTTCTTTTAGGATCAGTAGCAAAGAGCAGAAAAATAAACTAAACTTCACTTAGAAAGACTATTCAACTATAACTAAAGCCAGACTATAAGAAAGTTAAATAAGACCTCTTCATTTATAATGTATAACGATGTTTTGTGCTAAAACTAAATATGAAGTCTTGTTGAATTTTCTTAAGCCAAGAATTCTTCAGCTCTATGCAGCTCTTCAATAGTAACAAAAATGTTTTCAAATCTTGATTTTATCTCCAAACACAACTGTCAATTCTTTTCAATAATGCTCTTCGTTTACTCACCTTGTCGGTCTTCAGTCTTCCTGCTTAGTCTGAAAGGAATACTTTAAAAACTGGTTTGTTGGGTTCCCAGTTTCTGGGACCGTTGTTGCTGGTGTCTACCTGCAGGGGGCGTGGAGGAGCCGCTCATCAGCCACAGTGGCCCCGCAGACACACGCACCTGCGGTCTCTCTTCAATCTCCCGTTAGATTTAAGGACAGAACTCCCGTCTGCCAGCGGCGGAGTGTTTTCGGCCTCATCGCCAAACCCTGACTTCTGTGGCTTGACTATTAGTTTTCCTAGCGGATGTTTTGGACTCTCTCGAGGTCTCTCCGCCTCTGTGAACGCGGACCGAACTGTTCTGGTTCACTTTAAAATAAAGACGCTTTTCGGACACCATTCTCCACCATTATTCAACCTGGTTAAATAAATAAGATTTATGATGCTTGACAGATTTGAAAGACTTGTAAAAGCAGCATATTTCTGCAGCCCTGGAGTCCAGGAGGAGCAGCAGAGGTCAGAATGTGTCGGAGCGCGTTTAACTATTGTCTGCAGTTCCACGCGTGTCCACCGGGTGGCGGTAAAGCACCACATGATATTTCTCCTTTTTGGAACTTCTTCAGCTGCGTTGAGCTTTAAATCTTCACCTGTCGCTCCCTTTAAGCTCTAAACTTTGCGGTTCTGTGTGTAGTTTGTTGGTTTGAATATTTCTGATGAATTCTGATGACGACTGAAACTGTCAATGACCAATAGAAAGTTCGTCCATTTTTCTACTGCGTCACACATTTTCATTATTTATTGTCATTTTTGGGTCTAAACTGGGCCAGTTCTGTGAGCTGTTTTGCTTTTTCTGTGGACCAGATGTTCCAG
Source organism: Takifugu flavidus (assembly GCF_003711565.1). Classification (NCBI taxonomy): domain Eukaryota; kingdom Metazoa; phylum Chordata; class Actinopteri; order Tetraodontiformes; family Tetraodontidae; genus Takifugu; species Takifugu flavidus. Next base: position 1,932 of record NW_026622186.1, on the reverse strand, counting down.
GCAGGTTCCATCATCGGACACAGACGGAGACAGGTCACGTGACAACAGTCAGCCTTTAGTTCTTTATTACAGGAGGATCTGGTTTATATACAGACACGTATCTGCAAAATACTAAAAAGTCTATGAACCCAAAGTACTAAAAAGTCTACATCCACACACACGCGTGTATTAAGTGTTTATACACACGTGTGCGCGTACGTGCACACTGTATATTCATCTAATAACTGTTAGTTTCTAAAACACCAAAGTAGAGTCACTGAGGCGCGGCTTCACCTCCTTTACACCGAGGTTTCCCTGAGCAGGTGTGATGAACTGTTGCAGAAGGAAAAGCATGGAACATGTTAATAACCGGACACAACAACACTCAGGTTTATTGTCTGACGGCATCAGTGTCTCTGGTTGCATCTGTCTGAGGAGCATTGTGAAACCAGGAGCAGTGTAAATGAGGGGGGGGCAGTGAGTGGATGCTGCATTCATCAAACACACAATAGTCAGAAGAGAAGAAGGAAGAACAGAAGCCCGTGTTCCTCAGTGTTGGTGTGGAGACGCCTGTTTGGAGGAGCAGGAAGCAGGCTGGACTCTTCCAGCTGGCTTTAATGCCACTTCTCTTCTGAGACCCTCCCAGATGTTCTTGGACTGAGGTTAAAAATGTTTGTTCTTGTGCTCGGAGCGAACCGACGATCCTCTAAAGTCAGGCATCCTAAAGGTGGATGTTTTCTGAGGCCTGGAGGCTTTAAAGTGGCGCTTTTACCCACTTGTCCTCGTTCTGTTGGAAACTTGATCCAAAAACCTTTTCTGGAGCTTCATGTTCTGCTTTTTTGAAGGAATGAAATGGTTTCATCAGCGCTGCCGGGGGCTGAGCAGGCTTCATAAATCTGAAGCTCTGAGATCCTTTAAAGATCTCCTGGAATCAGCAGATGGGGGTTTGATCCAAAACTGTAAGAATCAGTCAAGCTATCAAATCTTGACTCAGTCCAAGCGTGAACCAGTCCATCCAGAGCTGATTATGGCTCAGCCAGGAGGAAAGCACGGCCTGGGGGGGTTCATATGGAGCAGGCACACTCTGGCTCTATTGCTACTGAAAACAGCCCTTCAGCACAGCAGCCTGGAATACAGTTCTGGAGAACACCTGTTCCCAACAGAACCTGTTTAAAACGGGACCAGTAAAGATGCCCGGCGTGACCACGACCACGGGGAGAGGGGGGGGGCAGAGAGAGCAGGCGGTAACGCCGCTGCCCACCGATTCACCTGGAAACAACAAAAACCCCAGCAGCTTGGACCCAATATGGCAGCGTGTTCCTCAGAAACGCTCCTCAAACTCTCCCCACAGCTTCATTGCTAAACAGGATTTGGTTTTTTTTGTCCGTGCTAAATGGAAAGTGTTTGTCCTTTGGTGGTCCAACAGGACCACGATTTGGATGGATGGATGATTTGATGTTATTGAGAATAAAAACAGCTGAAAATGGAAGCGGAGATGTTTCAGAGCACCAGAGTTCAGAAAGAGTTTCTAATCAAACACCGCCTGTTGGGAATGATGAATGGATGGATTTTTATTTAATTTAGACTAATTTAGACTAATTTTAACATCCTTTATGCCAGTTCCATAGAGAGCGTGCGTGCACACACACACTAGCAAAGATGATATTCAAACAGCCAAATAAATGGGAGTCAAAAGAAATCATTTAAAGCTCATATGTCAGAGTCAAGGTCGAGGGTTTTCTATGGCCCCCGGGATGATATTGATTTATTATTAGAACCGGCCCACAGGCCGCAGATGTTTTACACAGGCCAATACTACATTTCCCACAATGCAACGGTGACAGTCTGAGGGAGGAGGTGGCTTCATTTCATTATTTATCAGTAGTCATTAGCATAACAGCAAGTTAACTTTCAGAAACTCCCCTCGTTATATGTGTCAACTCCCCTCGTTAT
>NW_026622185.1:0-12728 GCF_003711565.1 Takifugu flavidus | reverse complement strand
AAAGGGGCTTACAGGAGAGGAGGCTGACGATGTAGCGGAGCAGACTGGGGACGAGCAGCAGCGAAGTCAAAACCAGGTGAGCAGACAGGAACCAGAGACGCTGAGGCGTCGTAGTCAGGGGCAAAAGGCAGGTAAGTTGTCCGGGGAACAGGGGAGACAGGCAGAACGAAGACAGGCAGGGGTCGGTAACGGGTAATCCAGCAGGGAAACAACGCTGGAAAGTCTCGCATGAAAGCAGAAGAACAATCTGGCAAAGACTGAGAGGAATAAGCTGCAGCTGTGCTTGCAGGTGAGTGGCGTTGAGCTGACGGGGTGGGAGTGGCTGGCAGGTAGAGTGGAGCAGAGGCAGGGAACTGGGAAATGGGGCTGTGACATCATATGTAGAAATTCAGCAGTAATCAAACTACTGTGGAAGAACCTCTCACAGACTGCCCCCCACCCCCAACACACACACACACACACACACAGACAACAGAACGTTCACAGTCCAGCCCAGGAAGCCGTGCTCCACATTGAAGCCGAAACGACACAAATGAGGGTTCAAGTTTCATGTTGGCTGATGTTATTGTGAGCTGTGACCTCACAGGCTGCTGAGAAGGAGCTTTCCTGGATAGAAATGTGTTAATATAATAGATAATAGAACTGGTTGAGGACGTTATTGTGAAATATAAATAAATGACATCAAGGTGAACTTAATTTGTATGTGCACAATTGATTGTTATTCATATTTTACATTTTACCAAACCCCTGTTTTCTCTCATTCATTGGTTTTTGACAAAAATAAGGAAGTCTTCAGGAGGAGGCAGAGGTGACTCTAGGGGGCGCTGCAGTTAAGATATGCTTAGATATCACCATAAATGCCCAAATGCATCACTATATTTGTTGCAGCCAAAGTTTGCAGACACTTAATGTCTATGTACTAGAGGTAAGAGCTTAAGACCGAGCCCGAGTCCGAGCCCGACCCAACCCGAAATTCGGGTCGGGCTCGGGCTTAAAATGCGTAAAATGTCAATCATTACGTTCGGGTCGGGTCGGGCCGGGCTTCTCTCTCGCTGACTTTTTTTAAATAAATATTTGTTTATAAAAATATACACTAAAACGATGTGTGGATACTAAACTAAGGAATACTTATTATAAATAAATAATTTGGATAAAACAGAGAAGGCGCTGTATGCTAATTGCTATTTAACTACTAAACAGAGCCAGACCATGCCGTGCGCACGTGAATGCCGCGGTCCCGCCCTCTTTTTAATTTTCCATCCATCCATCTGAGGGTTTATTTATTTCCCTTATTTCACAGGAATAACACGCACTTACACCGACGGTGACCGCTCTGGACCACCTACCTCAGCGGGTCTGACTTCTCAAACAGCAGCTGGTCCAGAAACATGTATGAATGGATTCATCCGTGCGCGCAGTCTCAGCGGAGGATTTTTCAAGTCTGTTTGTTTCCGCCTTTAGTAACGAAGACTATAGTGAACCTGCTACGCCCTGGAGGCTTTACCCCAGATGCCCTTCCTCGCGATCTACAATTCCTCCTCCTGAATCCTCACAAATAAAATATAAAATTTCGGGTTTGTTTCGGGCTCAGGCCAGCAAATCAAGTTAATTGATCGGGCTCGGGCCGGGTCGGGCTTTAATACCCGCGGGCCTGGGTCGGGTCGGGCTGGATTTTTAGGCCCGATCTTACCTCTACTATGTACCACATCGACATCAGTGCTGGAGTAATTTTATTTTCTCCCTACAAATTAACAAATATCAAACACGCACTGGTGCTGTGTCACAGTGGATACATTGAGTTCCTCACTATAGAGGGTATAGGGTATAGGGGTTGGTTTTGGACACCGCCTCAGATTTACACGTCATCATTGGAGATTTAACGTGTGTTGATTATTTTCAGGATGGCGAGTTGAGAGTAGAGAGCTATGTAATGCAATGTAACGCTGAATTTCCCCTCAAGAAAGAAAAGGCATGCAGCAAAGGGGGAGTTACCCCCAGAGTGCATTTACTGGTGTCAGAGGCTGAAAAGACTTTGAATGTGAAATTTAGAAATAGAAAGAAATAAGAAAATCATTCAAGAGGTATTTCAGCCAGGATGACAAAATGGATGCGTCTTTGCTGTGGACCTAATGTGGGAGTTGTGACTCTGAATAATCACTCTGCAACAAAAAACTGCAACGATTGTAGACATGTGGTTATATATGTGGGCAGAATTAGCAGAAAGGTAAATGTGCACACATCAGGAAATGATGCTAGAATCTAAGTTTCAGTCTGAGGGGAACTAAGTACTGGTTTACTGCAAAATAAATAAATAAATAAAATATATATATACAAAACTCATTGGATCCGTTTTCACATAGAATTCTCATTTTATTGTCATTTTTTTTTTGATTTTGTCCTTAAAACTCATTAAAGTGGTCGTAAAGCAACTTAAACAGTTTTTTTTGTGTGTGAATGAACTGAATCAACAACAACACCATTTTAGGGAAACGTTGGGGTGGTCCATTTGTCACCAATCCCCCATTTAAATATTCACCATGTGCTGGTGATGTGTTAGTTATCAGTGGATACTTCAAGGTACGGCAAAGCAGGCGTTAAACTGAGTTACATTGTGGCGGACACATAGGGGTGTATCTCACACCCAGGTGATGCATGGGGTGATGGGCGTGGTTAGTCCTTCATTAGATGCACTGTTCGAAGCGCCATTTAGTATTGTCTGGTGGATGCGGAATAAAGACGTTTAAACCATCTGCTCAGTCTGAGTCGTTCCTCGTCCTGCCACAACGTCACAATAACATCAGCACAATTTTGCCTTTAGGTACAGTCACTTTCCCCTGTTGCCCCTGAGAGGCATGGCATTTAGTTAAACAGTGAGTTAAATACGTAAAAGACAGCATCTCTTTGCACACTTCCTTTGTTTATGAAGGAAAATGACCAAAAATATGGTAAAATGAACACTGTTGTAAAAACAAAACACTGTTGATACTAAAGCATCAGTATGGTCCTCATGGACGCTTTCTCTGATCCATAGTCATTATGATCAGTATTCATTCATTCTCAACATTTTTCCCCCATCTCTTCCCACCTCTCGCACCTTCCTCATACATTGAAATATAGCACAGCCTTTTTCATGTTGTAACAGTTTTTTGGTAATAAACGAGTGATATTTTCCGCTTCAATTTCTTTTTTTAAAAAAAAGAAGGTAAATTTCTTCAGGAAATCCCATCTTTAAGGTGGAGAGTTTCTTGGTTTGGGTCCTCAGCTTGGGGTTTTTGATTCCGAGTTGGCCAGTGGATACATCCACGCTGATCACACAGAAAACATAGAAATAATTATGTATATGTTTGTAGCCAATATTTAGAATATTATGTTGCAGCAGTTTGGAGGGCCGTCTTTAACATGGAGTAACTGTTGTTAAATAACTTGGTGTTTTAATATGTGCATCAGCATAGCTGAAATGTATGCAATTTTCAAGCCTCCACTAAGAAATGATTTCATTTACCATCGACAACAAGAAGACCATCATTGCCAGCAACAAAAGCAACGCAATGACAGTGAGGAAGATGATCCACCAGGCGACTTTGGTGAAATACTCGATCTCTCTCTCCATGAATACTGTCAGTTTTACCTGTTGACGTTCAAGTGAATATAGGAATGATTATTCCCCACAGTTAGGCAGCTGAGTGTGATTTTACTATCTTTGGTGTTTACCTGTGTGCTTAGTCTGTCAGATTTTAGCCCAGTGTTTTCTGGAGAGTTTGTCAAACTGAGTGTCGCATCCACGGTAATCATTAAATAATTAAATGAGCTGTAATACTGAAACAGAGAGCTAAGACTTCACAGGTTTTCAATGATGGAAAAATAACTTGAAAGCGTGGTCAGCTCCCACCTCCAGGAATGTGGTGTTCCAGAGACGAGAGTGCAGAACCACCATCGCAGTACTGTCTAGACCCTGCAGGGGGCAGTGGATCTCCACACACCTCAGTCCATCTGTGCAGGTCTGCGAGAAAACACACCTGAAGCTCACGTTCACACACCAATCCATGAGAAATAAACGCAATTCAAAGCTTTCTCACGAGCGTTTTGTATTTCCTTTTTGTCGGGAGAAATAAGAAGTCACCGCTCGTCAGTGCCTCAAGTTCTGCTTCACGTTTTTTCTTGGAGGGTCCTCGCCAACCCTCGATTCCAAGCAGTAACAGGTCAGAAGTGTTGTGTAAAACAGTTTGAGTAATAGGCAGAGGTGTTGGGTACCTTTACATCTTTAAGGTGATCGATCTCATTTACAGGCGAGCAGGGCACAGACTGGACACCTTTACTGCTGGTGTGACTCAGGTACAGAAGCCACTTCCCAGCAGAATTCTCCTTTGGCCAGAAGAGGTTCAGTGAAGCATTAGTGAAGGATTTCAGTGATCTACCCAAATTTGTTATCTGCCGGAATAAGACATCACAGCGTGGTTTGACTTTTTGCTTCAGATGTAAACCTAATATGTTGTATGAAAAAGTAGAGGAAAAGATGATTTACCCTAAATTCATACTGAACTGCAGCTCCGATATCCTCTGCCGATTTTATGGTGCTCTTACCCTCCAAGCTTTGGCCAAAGGACACTTGAGATGGCCTAGTTAATCTGATGGACAAAATGAACCTTTTGCAAGCTCAACCTCAAATTCATTATCAGTTTTGCATATTACATTGCATCTGAAGATCTTGTTCTGCATCTTCAGATAATTAAAAAACACATTTGACTTCTATGACCTCCAAAAAGCACATAACAATGAAAGAAAACATTTCATTTGCGTTATTAAATGACAAACAATGCCACACTTACCCGTATAATTGCAGTTTTAAAATACTTTGGCCACCGCCTCAACTGGTTTTAAGTCCTGCCTGCTGGTTCTGAAAGATTATTCACATTCATGTAGAGTATAGCTCAGTGATCAATAACTTATGCCGGTCTCTGATCACTTACGTTTGAAGCTGCAGAGTGATATTCACAGCCTTTGTACTCAAAGAGATGCCTGATGTTGTTAGCATCACATAGAATGTAACCTACAGGGAGGAAGAAGAAAGTGAGGATAGAAGAGAAACTGGTGAGGAAATTCTGTGGGACTGACTTCTGCATCTCTCTGGATTGGGTTTCCCAGTCCACAGTCTATTAGAGTCCCTTTGTCATTGACTGTACAGTCCACCTTTGGCTCCTAGGGTGATGAAAGATGATTTGGTTTTACAGATGCAGCCATGTCGTCCGCTCTGGTAACTTACAAAGGTTCCTAAATCCTCCGGCACTCACCGAAGCTGTGCTGACAATATCAGAGTAACGGAGAGTGTCTGGCAGACTGATGATTGAGCGAGTTTGGTGGGCGTCATCCCCGCCCCAGTTGGTCACTGTCAGCTCCAAAGCGATGTCTTCCTCAGTTGGAGTGATGACTGCTACACCATCCTCTCTGACAGAAGGACAGAGCGTCCAATCACGCTCAGCTGTAGATCTGTTCCATTGGGCTTGTGGTGCCTCGTCTTACCCGCTGAGCGATCTGAACACGCTTTTGCCATTTTCTGTTTGTCTGGAGCAGAAGTCATACTGTAGATGGAGGTTGCTTTGGCAAATGTTGTCGCTGCCGCAGCCTCTGTTTAGGAGGGTGATCTGTCAAAAACACACAGGGCAGAGGTCATTTGTTACTCTTTCAAAGGTTCTAATATGCTCTTGTGGACAAAGGCGCTTTCTAAAGTTAAATGGTCATGATTTGTGTACCTCTGAGACCTTGTTATTGGGCTGAAAGCGGTCCAGTATGGGTGTAACATGCTCACTGGTCCATTGAGTGGAACTCCCCAGAGACATAGTAACTGAGACGGGGATAGAGTGTAGCCGGTCTTTGAAATCCCGCTGCAAGAGAAGTGGTCATAGTCATCTTTGTCTGTGAACCAGATGATGGGTCTTGTAACACAAGAAAAGAGTACCAGGAGTCTGAGCTTGATGTCAGTACAGATTTCCATATCCTGCCCCGGCAGCTCCAGCTTCCCTCGAGGAACCCCCAGAAAACCCACTCTGGGAGGAAGCCTGACATTGCTCTTCCTAATATCAGCCTCAAAAGTGTAATTGAGTACTGCAAAGGGGAGAAAATTATGCATGTGGATGCAGCAGACGCTTCACTTAAGCAGCCTTTAAGAGATATCATGTAAATGCATTTTTTAAATATCACTTCACAGCTGTTTTACTCCTATTAAGTTACATCTTCAGTCAATCAAATAGAAGAGAAACTTGCTCAGTTTTGGGTTGAAAGACTCCGGGTGTGATATGTAAGAAAAACACGCTTGAGCTGTAAAATAACTGTACAAGTGCAAAAGAACACCCGATCAAAGGTGCTTCCTGTTGTCATGTCATGTTATCGTTTGCGTTTTATACCATACCATGTACGTTTATCACACTGTTCCTTAGTGATGTCTATTTATAGGTGTAACTCGCAGGGTGCTGCTGACACGGACCACGGGCCTCGCTCTGGAACGCAGAAAGCCTGTTGATCATTTCAGTTCAATTGTCTTCATCTCCACGTGCTTAAGTTTTAAATACCTATAAACAAAGACAGAGTCGGACAGAGATCCTACAGCCAAATCAGGTACAGATTATCGTCCACGTCCAAGTTCCCGGACAGTGAATATCCAAACAGCGTCACAGATCTGGATCTGGATGAGAGCACCTGAAGAAAAGAGAACAGTCAATCTCCCTTTCGGCAGAAATGTCCCTTCCAGGCTTCCATATTTACGTCCCTAACTGCGCTGCCTTTGTGTTGATACTGTTTGACGAGCCACAGTAAAGATACACTCGGCCAGACCCATCATATGGTGCTCCAACAGCAATATCTAACAATGGAAACAACAGTAACATACACGATATTAGTTTTTGGTCCGTGGCAACTAACTCATCTTTCTTATAGAACTGTGGTGCCCCTACAGCAAGGTCCTCCCATCTTTGGAAAAGAAAAAAACAGCCACTAATGTCAATATTGATTGTTAGGTGATTGTACAGTAATACCATCATTGACTGTAAAGAGGCTGGGAGAGAGTTGAAGGTCTTGGAGGATAAATAAAAGATAATTTAATTAGATATTGTTCTAAAATAAACCTACCCATCACCGTTGAAATCAGCTACAGCCACATCATATCCAAAAGAAGAGGCCAGACCCGGACCAGAGAGGACCAACTCCACAGACAAGTGTCTCTTGGCTCTAGGGTCTGGCCTAAGAAAGGCCACCTGACCACTGTAACCTCCTCTGGGAGCTCCTGAAACGATGGTCAGCTCACCCTTTCTGATAAGAGCCAGACCAGAGTCAATGGAGAATCCTGGAGGACAGACCCATTACACTTATTAGTGAAACTATAACTTTCATTCAACATGGGAAAAGAATAAGACCAAAACTCAAACCAACCCAGGTAGCTGTTCCTCAGGAGAGGAATAAGCTCGGGATTAAAGTGGTCAATATCTCCGGTCTCCCGTGGGTCATCAATTGGAAATGGAAAGTCGTCTATAGCCTCCATGCGTACGATTCCTGATAAATCACATAAAATTATTATAAATATTAGAATGACATGCAAACTTTGATGCCTGAAGACCCTCACAAACATGAAAACATGTCTCATTTAAGATGTCCTTATCAAAAAATCAGTCTTCACCTTTCCAAGAATATGCCCCCGGTGCTCCGAATAACAGAGACTGGCCATCCTTAGCAAAAGATGCTCCATGACCCTGTTGGCAATATGCAAACCAATGGTGGTTGTTCCGGAAATTGCTGAGATGTTCAGAGTCACAAACCACCCTCCTCCACGTCTTGTCTTGCGTCTGGACCTGTGCCTGCAGGTCATCTCCTAAGAGGTAACACTGGCCTGTCAATAGGTGAGCCACAAAGGCATCTGAGACCCATTGCTGGTATCAATGGGCGCACATCTACAGAGACAGATAAGAAAACAGGTGAAGACCGTTTTCAGTTTTCCAGTTTTTGCTTTATTCTTTCAGGTTGTGTTACTCACCATTACATTTTTCCCAGGACCTTGACTTGTTACTCTTACTCCCATCCACTGGCCGTCTATTCCTCTACTTTCAAGGAACTCTAGAAAATAAAACCACTGAGGAGTTTAAATTTAAAATCAGGAACTGTTTTTTCTCATACTTGTTTTTGAACTATAAGCAGATAAAGAGTTTTGACCCTTTCCTGACCTAAATTATAAATATGAACCTTAAGCTGCAACACAAACCCTTGTTTTCCTTTTTAAAACTCAAACCCTAGTGAAATACTGGACAATTCATACAATTCAATTTGTACTGGTAAAGTACAAATGACCAAGAGGTCGAAGTTGCACAGACACACCGTGAACCAGCGCATCACTGTGAATTTCCAGGTAGACATTTTGCAGAAACTTTACTCGCCGAGAAAACACGTGCAACCGCTGACAGAATAGGGATCAAGGTTTCTAACTAGCTCACCTCAACCACAGACAAAGGACAGGGTGTGGTGCTATTTTCCACCACACAAATATAGCTGCGACGTTGCCCTTTATGACTTCTAACATTAGTAAATATTAACCCACTTTTACTTTGGTGGGTACATGAGAGACTTTCTGAGCAAAAGTCTTGTGGCCTGCACAGATAATCAGTCATGAGTAGATGTGTACAGATACAAATAAAGTCTCAACAGCACCTCCACTCGCTCTGCAAAAGGAAGCAACACTAAAGAGTTGCACCGCCACTGTAAACTTGGTAAATTGCAACCAGGCCTATGAAACAATGTGCTTAGTGATATGTGCACTGCAGAAACAACCTTTTTTGAGTATCATGACTATGAAATAGACAAACATTATTGTATTCCAGAGCATGACCACATGTCTTTTTTTTTTTATTTATTGCATGGTTTCCTTGATACTTTCTTAGTTACACAATTGGAGTTATTGTACATCACATTCACACCTGCCTCACAGCAAAAATGAAACTCAATTATTCATTTGCATTTGGACTGTCACTGCGCTCTCTCTCTCTCTCTCTCCTCTCTCTCTCACACACACACACACACACACAAACACACACACATACACTCTTTCTCTCTCTCTTGCTCTGTTTCTCACTTGCATGGTGACAAAGGACCATGGAAAATTCACACATTTGTGGTGGGTTTGGTCATAATGAGGCTTTAGGGTCTACTTCTTTTTAAAGCATATGAAAATAAAACTGCTTCTCAGATGTTTCAAGAATTGCAATTTTTATTTATTTTTTAATTCCCAACAGAGAGATTTTATGGCGAACAGGCGTAACAAAAAACATGTCAAAAATGTTTCATCATCTGTCTACTTAGTTTGATTTTTGATCCTTGGACCACTGGTGCAGCTGTCCTTCACCTACACCCACTAATAGTTTTAGCAGCAGTTGTATCTAATGGTATGAATGGGTTAACTGAAGAGGCAGAGGGTAAATTTTGAGCTGATAAATCTTTTCTTGTGTCTATACTGATTAAGGTCAACTCAAAAAGGTCAGAGCTGCACATTGTTAACCGCATGTACTAAAATTGTTTGAGGCATTTGTTGGGGCCAGTATCCTGTTGAGCAAGCAAGTCATATGGGGTTCTGGTAAAAGAAAGACATGCAGCCAACCGCAGTCTACTTCTTCTCTGGCTTGTTTTCTTTCAAAGGTGATGAGAAGCAAATACCACAGACCGATGTTTGTCAGTTGGGCAAGGCATGCAGTCGAAATGGAAACTTATTTTTTTCCTACCAAAAACAAAAATGGTTATCATATCTATAAATAGTAACAATGCATTTTTAACTTGGATTATGAATTACAAAACTTGCCTATTTGTACTGGCATGAAAAAAATGGACAACAATGACTCAAATTTAAATACCTGTGAGGTGCACCTTCAGGTGCTGACAGTGCAATGGCCGTAAAAAAATAGCTGGTGGGAGTTGATAGTAATTCACAGTAATGTGCAACTGAAATTGATCTGTTAATCATGATTTCTTAAAAATAGATGCTCGTGATATGCTTGCTAGGTCATGAGATCATCAAATATAGTTCAGTGCAGCTGAAGTGATAGATGAACTTTAGATTTTCTAAATGACAAATTTAATATAGTAACTTCCATTTCAGTAGGAAATGTGTCAAAAATAACCAACAAGCACAAGTAAAGAATCAAAAGGCCAGGCACATCTTATTGTGAGGATAAATGAATGTTACTTCCCCACTTCTACAAAAAAATCTAGTCTTTCTTCTCAGCTATAGCACATGTGACTCAAAATGATAGTCCTGGTCTAACGTCCCCCAACACACACACACACACACACACACACACACACACACACACAACACACACAACAACACACACACCAGCCAGTTCCCCAGCACATTAAACCCGACTAAAATGGTCTCTGAAACCAGTTAAAAACATCTCTGACAGGATGTTAAATTTGTGGCGGTCACTCCTGCATTAGATGCAGATGTACACACACACATACACACACACACACACACACACACCACACACATGGTTGGGCCACCACCTCAAGGTGGAGAAAAGATGCAATGCAGTATAATGTGTTTAATTTAATTATCAAGTATTTTGGCTGTAGTTATTTTATTTTGTGGTAGGTTTTTGCTAAAAGACAGTAAAGTTTTGTTGAAAATAACCTTTGAATATCTTATCTGGGCTGATGTGCATGTTTCATCCTAAACAACCACAAACTGACAAATGAAATATCTTATTTGGGTTTCATCTTTGTAGGAAACAGAAGGAAATTCCTTAGCGAATGACGACTTGTGGCAGCATATATTGGATGAAAGGGTAGGGAGCGTTAACTAGGCAAAGATGCAGTTTTTCCTTGGTGGTCTGTGATTAAAATCCTGGAGATACATGTGTGTTCATTTGACAACGAAAAGGAATGACTCTAAAATTGTTCCTAGGAAGCAAATGTGTTTTATTTTACCTTTCCTGACAAACTCATGCTTATAAACAGGTTCTGAAAGAAAATCACAGTGTCACCAACCACTGCGGACTTACTCCTCTGTTCCACTTTGTATCTTTAGTGATGCCTTTGCATGCATGCTCGCTTCCTCTCCTCCTGCTTAGGACCTCTGTGACCACTGGGGGGCCGAAGGCACATCAAATAACTTAGCAATAATTTAGCAAATAATAAGCAAAACCCCCAAAAGTAAATTTTGTTTACATGGTTGAGTGATGATGATTCAACTTTTGTCAAATGTATATGCTTTTTTATAAAAACTGTGTTACTCAAGGCTACATTTGGAGGTCAGTCATGATATATCCTGCAACAATGAAACAAGTAATGCATAGCTTTCACCATAAATGCCCAAATGCATCACTATATTTGTGGCAGCCGAAGTTTGGACACACTAATTTGTATGTGCACCATTGATTGTTATTAATATTTTACATTTTACCAAACCTCTGTTTTCTCTCATTCATTGGTTTTTGACAAAAATAAGGAAGTCTTCAGGAGGAGGCGGAGGTGACTCTAGGGGGCGCTGCAGTTAAGATATGCTTAGATATCACCATAAATGCCCAAATGCATCACTATATTTGTTGCAGCCAAAGTTTGCAGACACATGTCTATGTACCACATCGACATCAGTGCTGGAGTAATTTTATTTTCTCCCTACAAATTAACAAATATAAAACACGCACTGGTGCTGTGTCACAGTGGATACATTGAGTTCCTCACTATAGAGGGTATAGGGGTTGGTTTTGGACACCGCCTCAGATTTACACGTCATCATTAGAGATTTAACCTGTGTTGATTATTTTCAGGATTGCGAGTTGAGAGAAGAGAGCTATGTAACGCTGAATTTCCCCTCAAGAAAGAAAAGGCATGCAGCAAAGGAGTGCATTTACTCAGAGTGCATTTACTTTGGTGTCAGAGGCTGAAAAGACTTTGAATGTGAAATTTAGAAATAGAAAGAAATAAGAAAATCATTGAAGAGGTATTTCACCCAGGATGACAAAATGAATGCGTCTTTGCTGTGGACCTAATGTGTGAGTGGTGACTCTGAATAATCACTCTGCAACAAAAAAACGAAACGATTGTAGACATGTGGTTATAAATGTGGCCAGAATGAGCAGAATGGTAAATGTGATGCTAGAATCTAAGTTTCAGTCTGAGGGGAACTAAGTACTGCTGTTTTACTGCAAAATAAATACATAAAAAATATATATATACCAAACTCATTGGATCCGTTTTCACATAGAATTCTCATTTTATTGTCATTTATTTTTTAAATGTTATGAGATGGTATGCCAAAAAACCCCAAACCCCAAAAAATGACCGATTATTGTAGTTGATTTTGTCCTCAAAGTTCATTAAAGTGGTTGTAAAGCAACTTAAACCTTTTTTTTCTGTGTGTGAATGAACTGAATCAACAACAACACCATTTTAGGGAAACGTTGGGGCGGTCCATTTGTCACCAATCCCCATTTAAATATTCACCATGTGCTGGTGATGTGTTAGTTATCAGTGGAGACTTCAAGGTACGGCAAAGCAGGCGTTAAACTGAGTTACATTGTGGCGGACACATAGGGGTGTATCTCACACCCAGGTGATGCATGGGGTGATGGACGTGGTTAGCCCTTCATTAGATGCACTGTTCGAAGCGCCATTTAGTATTGTCTGGTGGATGCGGAATAAAGACGTTTAAACCATCTGCTCAGTCTGAGTCGTTCCTCTCGTCCTGCCACAACGTC
>NW_026622184.1:0-13987 GCF_003711565.1 Takifugu flavidus | reverse complement strand
AGCAGAAAAATAAACTAAACTTCACTTAGAAAGACTATTCAACTATAACTAAAGCCAGACTATAAGAAAGTTAAATAAGACCTCTTCATTTATAATGTATAACGATGTTTGTGCTAAAACTAAATATGAAGTCTCATTGAATTTTCTTAAGCCAAGAATTCTTCAGCTCTATGCAGCTCTTCAATAGTAACAAAAATGTTTTCAAATCTTGATTTTATCTCCAAACACAACTGTCAATTCTTTTCAATAATGCTCTTCGTTTACTCACCTTGTCGGTCTTCAGTCTTCCTGCTTAGTCTGAAAGGAATACTTTTAAAAACTGGTTTGTTGGGTTCCCAGTTTCTGGGACCGTTGTTGCGGGTGTCTACCTGCAGGGGGCGTGGAGGAGCCGCTCATCAGCCACAGTGGCCCCGCAGACACACGCACCTGCGGTCTCTCTTCAATCTCCCGTTAGATTTAAGGACAGAACTCCCGTCTGCCAGCGGCGGAGTGTTTTCGGCCTCATCGCCAAACCCTGACTTCTGTGGCTTGACTATTTTGGAGAGTTTTCCTCGCGGACTTGTTCGGACTCTCTCGAGGTCTCTCCGCGTCTCTGTGAACGCGGACCGAACTGTTCTGGTTCACTTTAAAATAAAGACGCTTTTCGGACACTATTCTCCACCATTATTCAACCTGGTTAACTAAATAAGATTTATGATGCTTGACAGATTTGAAAGACTTGTAAAAGCGGCATATTTCTGCAGCCCTGGAGTCCAGGAGGAGCAGCAGAGGTCAGAATGTGTCGGAGCGCGTTTAACTAGTGTCTGCAGTCCCAGGCGTGTCCACCGGGTGGCGGTAAAGCATCACATGATATTTCTCCTTTTTGGAACTTCTTCAGCTGCGTTGAGCTTTAAATCTTCACCTGTCGCTCCCTTTAAGCTCTAAACTTTGCGGTTCTGTGTGTAGTTTGTTGGTTTGAATATTTCTGATGAATTCTGATGACGACTGAAACTGTCAATGACCAATAGAAAGTTTGTCCATTTTTCTACTGTGTCACACATTTTCATTATTTATTGTCATTTTAGGGTCTAAACTGGGCAGTTCTGTGAGCTGTTTTGCTTTTTCTGTGGACCAGATGTTCCAGGCAGGTTCCATCATCGGACACAGGCGGAGACAGGTCACGTGACAACAGTCAGCTTTAGTTCTTTATTACAGGAGGATCTGGTTTATATACAGACACGTATCTGCAAAATACTAAAAAGTCTATGAACCCAAAGTACTAAAAAGTCTACATCCACGCACACGCGTGTATTAAGTGTTTATACACACGTGTGCGCGTACGTGCACACTGTATATTCATCTAATAACTGTTAGTTTCTAAAACACCAAAGTAGAGTCACTGAGGCACGGCTTCACCTCCTTTACACCGAGGTTTCCCTGAGCAGGTGTGATGAACTGTTGCAGGAGGAAAAGCATGGAACATGTTAATAACCGGACACAACAACACTCAGGTTTATTGTCTGACGGCATCAGTGTCTCTGGTTGCATCTGTCTGAGGAGCATTGTGAAACCAGGAGCAGTGTAAATGAGGGGGGGGGGGGGGCAGTGAGTGGATGCTGCATTCATCAAACACACAATAGTCAGAAGAGAAGAAGGAAGAACAGAAGCCCGTGTTCCTCAGTGTTGGTGTGGAGACGCCTGTTTGGAGGAGCAGGAAGCAGGCTGGACTCTTCCAGCTGGCTTTAATGCCACTTCTCTTCTGAGAACCTCCCAGCAGCTTTCTCTCCACCATCTTTTTACGCTGAAGGTTTTTGATCATTTCAGGTCAGATGTTCTTGGACTGAGGTTAAACATGTTTGTTCTTGTGCTCGGAGCGAACCGACGATCCTCTAAAGTCAGGCATCCTAAAGGTGGATGTTTTCTGAGGCCTGGAGGCTTTAAAGTGGCGCTTTTACCCACTTGTCCTCGTTCTGTTGGAAACTTGATCCAAAAACCTTTTCTGGAGCTTCATGTTCTGCTTTTTTGAAGGAATGAAATGGTTTCATCAGCGCTGCCGGGGGCTGAGCAGGCTTCATAAATCTGAAGCTCTGAGATCCTTTAAAGATCTCCTGGAATCAGCAGATGGGGGTTTGATCAAAAACTGTAAGAATCAGTCAAGCTATCAAATCTTGACTCAGTCCAAGCGTGAACCAGTCCATCCAGAGCTGATTATGGCTCAGCCAGGAGGAAAGCACGGCCTGGGGGGGTTCATATGGAGCAGGCACACTCTGGCTCTATTGCTACTGAAAACAGCCCTTCAGCACAGCAGCCTGGAATACAGTTCTGGAGAACACCTGTTCCCAACAGAACCTGTTTAAAACGGGACCAGTAAAGATGCCCGGCGTGACCACGACCACGGGGAGAGAGGGGGGGGGGGGGGGGGGGGGGCAGTGAGTGGATGCTGCATTCATCAAACACACAATAGTCAGAAGAGAAGAAGGAAGAACAGAAGCCCGTGTTCCTCAGTGTTGGTGTGGAGACGCCTGTTTGGAGGAGCAGGAAGCAGGCTGGACTCTTCCAGCTGGCTTTAATGCCACTTCTCTTCTGAGAACCTCCCAGCAGCTTTCTCTCCACCATCTTTTTACGCTGAAGGTTTTTGATCATTTCAGGTCAGATGTTCTTGGACTGAGGTTAAACATGTTTGTTCTTGTGCTCGGAGCGAACCGACGATCCTCTAAAGTCAGGCATCCTAAAGGTGGATGTTTTCTGAGGCCTGGAGGCTTTAAAGTGGCGCTTTTACCCACTTGTCCTCGTTCTGTTGGAAACTTGATCCAAAAACCTTTTCTGGAGCTTCATGTTCTGCTTTTTTGAAGGAATGAAATGGTTTCATCAGCGCTGCCGGGGGCTGAGCAGGCTTCATAAATCTGAAGCTCTGAGATCCTTTAAAGATCTCCTGGAATCAGCAGATGGGGGTTTGATCAAAAACTGTAAGAATCAGTCAAGCTATCAAATCTTGACTCAGTCCAAGCGTGAACCAGTCCATCCAGAGCTGATTATGGCTCAGCCAGGAGGAAAGCACGGCCTGGGGGGGTTCATATGGAGCAGGCACACTCTGGCTCTATTGCTACTGAAAACAGCCCTTCAGCACAGCAGCCTGGAATACAGTTCTGGAGAACACCTGTTCCCAACAGAACCTGTTTAAAACGGGACCAGTAAAGATGCCCGGCGTGACCACGACCACGGGGAGAGAGGGGGGGGGGGCAGAGACAGGCGGTAACGCCGCTGCCCACCGATTCACCTGGAAACAACAAAAACCCCAGCAGCTTGGACCCAATATGGCAGCGTGTTCCTCAGAAACGCTCTCTCAAACTCTCCCCACAGCTTATTGCTAAACAGGATTTGGGTTTTTTTTGTCCGTGCTAAATGGAAAGTGTTTGTCCTTTGGTGGTCCAACAGGACCACGATTTGGATGGATGGATGATTTGATGTTATTGAGAATAAAAACAGCTGAAAATGGAAGCGGAGATGTTTCAGAGCACCAGAGTTCAGAAAGAGTTTCTAATCAAACACCACCTTTATCTTTCAAAATATGGTTTCAACCCCTTTAACATGATCAAATAGTCATAACAATGAACAAGTATCACTTGTCCTGTTATTTATACTTGAATTCGTTATGTTTAATACATTTCCGTGTGTGTACAACCACCTCCTCAGCAACGATGCCCAATTCAACGTGGCCTACTACTGCAACGTTCTGGTGGATTCAACAGGTCTCTGCTACTGGTTACCACCCGCCATCTTCAGATCGTCCTGCTCCATCAGCGTCAAATATTTCCCCTTTGACTGGCAGGACTGCACGCTCAAATTCACGTATGCACGGGCAGGATTTTTCATTGTTGTTTGAAACGCAGACAAACTCTGACATGATGTTTTAAACTGAGCTGAGTCAAGATTTTGTAGAATCTAAACACATATGAGAGGAGAAAAAGGTGCAAAAAAAAATGCATGGTGCAGCTAAACTCTCCCAGTAGGAAAACAGGCTTTTTAAATTCTGAACTGCATTTCCCATGTTGCCTTGCAGCTCTCTAACGTACAATGCCAAAGAGATCAGGTTGCTCCTGAAGGAAGACATAGTCATTGAAACCAAGTGGACGGGTTGAATGGATCATATTGATCCTGCAAGCTTTACAGGTAACCAAGTAAAGATTCATTTCCATTTATTTTTTATTTTTACTGCATACAGTCCTGGAGCTTGTGTGGGGACTTTCAGTGTACTGGATGCTGTTGATACATGCAGAGAAGTTGTTTTCACCAGAGCCTGAGCCTTCAGACTGGCTGCAGCTCCAACCAGACTGACAGTCATAACTTCATCACTTGTGTCCGAACTCTGGCTTTGACCAACAGAGAATGGTGAGTGGGAGATCATCCACCGACCCGCCAAGAGAAACACCTACAAACACATTCCCATGGAGAGCAACAAGCATCAGGACATCACCTTCTACCTGGTCATCAGACGCAAACCTCTCTTCTACGTGGTCAACATCATCATCCCCTGCGTGCTCATCTCCTTCCTGGCCTCGCTGGTCTACTACCTGCCCGCAGACAGTCAGTGCAGAGTCACAGAACGTATTGAAGCCAGCGTCAGGCAGATTAACAGTCTGGGACCTTTTCAGAATCACAACTACATGAACTGAGTTAACCTTCAACAGCACCCAAAGAATCAGACATTATAGCTGAATATCACGTCAGCACGGGACAACACAGCTAATAAAGCAGCAAACATCGGTAGTGGGCGGAGCTGAGGGGCCGCCATTAATCGAGAAAACATTAATTAGCTCCCCAACAGATTTTTGAATATATTTTAAAAAGGATAATAAAAATGTGTGTGTGTGTGTGTAGGTGGTGAGAAGATGACACTGTCCATCTCGGTGCTGCTCGCTCAGTCTGTCTTCCTACTCTTGATCTCTCAAAGGCTCCAGAAACATCCACGTCCGTTCCTCTTATTGTGAAGTAGGTAAACGCACCATTTACTCCACATCACTTTAACTCTGAATCAGATATATTCTGCTTCTCCAAACTATATATACATTAGGGCTGCAGAACCAGGTGACAACCGGCTGAGATTTAAAAAATGGAAAACACCTGAGTGTGTTTGTGTGTTGAAGATATTTGATGTTCATCATGGTGGTGGTGACGGTGGTGGTGCTGAACTGTGTGGTCGTCCTCAACCTCCACTTCAGGACGCCGAGCACGCACGTCATGTCTGAGTGGACCAAACAGGTAAGACACACACATCCTGTTGTCCCTTTGTTGAACAGATGAACATCAGGATATATGAACATGTGACTTAATAACACATGAAAGAGGATATATGAACATGTGACTTAATAACATATGAAAGAGGATATATGAACATGTGACCTAATAACATATGAAAGAGGATATATGAACATGTGACTTAATAACACATGAAATAGGATATATGAACATATGACTTAATAACGTATGAAAGAGGATATATGATGTGACGGCCCACTAGGTGGCCAACGTCTGGGTTTAATATTTGGGATATGGTGTCTTTGGCTGCGCCTGGTCTGGTGTTGTGCTTGGCCTGCAGATGGAGCTGTCTGGACCTGTTTGGGAGGCCACCACTCCAGGTGGGGCTCATTAACCTGATGAACCAGTGATGGCTTAAGAAACCGTGTTCAGGACGGAGATGGGGCTGATCGGGCCGAGGGTCAGCTGCTGCCGAACGAAATTGGAAACCTTGCCGAACGCGTCCACTGGAGAGTGCCAGTCCCGTTGTTAAAGCCTCGTTGGGATTACCCTCGTTGGATTCTGATTATACCCTGTTGCACCCTACTGCTTTCACCGTTACTATTGACTGTTCACTTTACTTTTCAATAAATCCCTTTTTGTTAAAAGTGCTTGGTCTCCCCGTTTATGTTGTGGTCATTCGGAGCCAAGTGGTCATGACATATGGGGGCTCGTCCGGGATTCTGAACTTGTCTGCGGAGTGGTGAGTAACTGCCGCAGCCCAATCTATCGATCAGCTGTTTCTTGCTTGTTGGTGCGCCAGCTGAGTTTGTTGGGGAGACCTTTGGTTTTGGAGCTTTTCCCGTGGTAGGCTGTAGGGCAATTTGCGCTGTTTTTTGTGTTTTTGTTATTTTAGCTTGTTGTTTTGTGCTGCTGCCTGGGCTGAAGACTCAGCCGTGAGGGACAGTTGTTCAGTCAGAACAGCTGAAACTCAGCGGTATCGAGTTTAAAAATTTTGGCTCTGGGGCAGAGCGTGAAGAGACAGGTGGAGTTTGGTGGGAGGCGTTCGATACGGGAATCGCTTCGTTGATTCATTCATTCATTCATTCATTCGTTCGTTATTCTCGCCCAGCACGCGTCGGCAGGGTTTATGCCACTTATTGTTAATTGATTGCTCGCTGTGCCATGTCTGACCTTGATTTGTTTTTTTCAGCTCCGACTATAGCCGCACTGGGGACCTTCAGTAAGGCCCAGTTATTGAGGTAGCTGACTACTACCACTTGGAAGTAACCGAGTTAAAGGGGAGAAAGGAGAAAGAAACGGGAAGTATTTGATAGCTTGTTAACTTCGTTAATGGAGCTCCAGGGTTGTCGGACGGGACACACATAGGAAAATCTACCCCTGCAGGTGCGTCAGTTGTCAGTGAGATGGGAGACCATCATTTGACGTTCGAGCAGCGCAAAGAATTATTACAGTTACAACATGAAACACAAAAGGAGCTGGCTATGCTCAATTGGAAAAAAGAGACTAGAGTTGAGAACTAAAGAAGAGGAGCGCTTGTTGGAAATGGAACGGATGCGTAATCATCGCAGTGAGCAGGGCAATGTGAATAATATGGTTAAGTTACTGCCTAACTTTAATGAGCGCGATCCAGAGATTTTTTTCTCTTTATTTGAGCATGTCGCGACGGAACGTGGCTGGGGCGTTTCGGATCAGGCAAATACTGCTCCAAACTGTCTTAACGGGCAAGGGCCAGGAGGCGTTCATTGCGTTGTCACCTGCGGAGAGAAGGGAGTATGAAACGGTGAAAAATGCTGTATTAAAAGCATATGAAAGAATTCCTGAACACTATCGACAGAAATTTAGGAATTGGCGAAAAACGGACAAACAAACTTATACGGACGTGGCCAGGGAACTTGTGAGCCTTTTCAATCGGTGGGTGTGTCTGTGGGCGCAAATACTTACGAGACATTGACTGATTTATTAATCCTGGAGCAGTTTAGGAACATATTGCCTGAGAGGATTGCAACCTATGTGCAGGAGAATAAAGTAACATCCGCTGCTCAAGCCGCCGTCCTTGCGGACGAATTTGTGTTAACTCACAACCCTCCCGTGATCGGTCACAATTGGAGTATAGCCGTCCAGATCGTTCTCAACCAGAGTATAGCCGTTTCGGTCGCCGTTTCTTTTCGGGCAATGACGCGCAAAGAGGGCCTTCGAGCAGGCATGGTAATGCAGCCCGCTATCAGGACGATTCGGGTGACAAGTGTCGCTATTGTTTTGAGCCAGGCCATTGGAAAAAGGAATGTCCTTTACTCGCAGCTCGAAATAAAATTCGTTCTGGGAGCACTAAACCAGTGGGATGTGCGGCTCCAGCTAAAATTGATGCCCCCCAAACTGAGCGTGAGTCGGTGCGCCCGATCCCAAACATAAATGGCAAAGATGTCGCAACTACAACACAACATATCGACTACAGTCCATTTATTACGGAGGGGTTCGTGTCAATTGTGGGCGATGCGAAGAAAGTCCGTGTCCGTATTTTGACACTGGAGCTTGCGTTAGTTTTATTAGTGAAAAGGTTTTGCCTTTTGATGATGTGTCAGACACGGGAACGAGTGTGCTAATTCGTGGAATTGGTCTAAATTCATTTTCAGTCCCAATACATAAAATTCACTTAAGCTCGGGGTTGGTTGATGGAGTTGTAAATGTAGGTGTCCGTCCTACATTGCCAATTGATGGCGTGGATGTCCTTTTGGGCAACAATCTAGCAGGCGGTCGAGTGTGGCCCGAGCCTGTGCCTCCTATGGTTAAAACTAACCCAGTACCAAACACACAGCAGAACGATTGTTCTACAGCGTTTCCTGAGGTCTTTACAGCGTGCGCAATGACGAGGGCTATGTCTAAAAATCTGTCGACACGATCGAGCTCCTCTAACGGGAAATATGTTCCAGTTCTTCCTCCATCACTGTCGCGTGAGAAAGTGAGCCTGGCGCAAAAAGAAGACAAATCTTTGTCCTTTCTGTTTGAGCGAGTGTCCTCAGGCTCTAGTGCAGAGTACGCTATCGATCAAGGTCTCCTGCTACGCAAGTATTCGCCCCAGGGAAGTCGGATGTGGCAGGTCCGGTGACCCAAGTGGTGATCCCTATAGGGTATCGGGACGTAGTGTTGGAAACTGCGCACGGAGAGGCGTCTGGGCATTTTGGAGTCAATAAAACATATCGGCGAATACTTGAACATTTTTATTGGCCTCGGATAAAACGAGACGTGGCTAAATTTGTGAAGTGTTGCCATGTGTGTCAAATGGCTGGGAAGCAAAATGGAAAAAATAGAGCCTGCACCATTACAGCCTATTCCGTCGGTGGTCAAACCATTTCGGCATTTAATTATTGATTGTGTGGGCCGTTGCCGCCGTCAAAGTCGGGTAGCGCTTACCTTTTGACTATCATGTGTCAAGCAACTCGCTATCCTGCGGCCTATCCATTAAGAACAATTACCACCAAAAACGTTCTAAAGGCATTGACACAATTTATGGCCGTATTTGGTATTCCCCGGTCGTCCAGAGTGACGGGGTCAAATTTTACGTCGGCTGCTTTTGCGGATGCACTCCGCCAGTTACGTATTCAGCACAATATTAGTAGTGCGTACCATCCTCAGAGCCAGGGTGCTCTTGAGCGTTTTCACGCGTCACTGAAGTCTCTATTGAGAGTTTACTGTGTTGAGCTTAACCGGGATTGGGAAGAGGGCCTACCCTGGTTGTTACTCGCAGCCAGGAGTGTAGTGCAGGAGAGCACTGGGTTTAGCCCTAACCAATTAGTGTTTGCGCACCAAGTTCGCTGTCCCTTGGATGTTTTACGAGGTGATACCAAAATATCCGATTCACCGGATGACTTGGTTGATTATGTACATGGTTTTCGGCGGAAGCTATTTTTGGCATGGAAGATGGCCAGTGACAATTTAACTGAAGCACAAAAACAAATGAAAAAACGATTGACGCGTCTACTGTGTTTAGTCCCTGGGTCTCCGTTCGCTGCAAAGTTTTCGGGTCCTTATGTGATCAAGAGGAAAATCTCTGAGACGAATTACGTGGTGTCTACTCCTGCTCGCAAGCGGGCTACGCAGCTTTGTCACGTTAATCTCCTAAAACCTTATTACACCTCTTCCAATGCTTCGGGGGGAGCGAAAGCAGTAGCTCTGGCTGGGGGCGGGGCGCCGTCTCTTCAGGTGGCAGGTGGAGATGACGGGGTCGGTCCTGATGATGCGGTGCTGCTGGGGAGGTTGGATAATTCTGTTAAATTGGCGGAGTTAGACAAACTTGTGGGACATCTGGGTGAAGATCGCGCTGAAGAATTAAAAGATTTGATTCTGGAGTTTAAATCTTTATTTTCTGACACACCTTCTTGCACCCATTTAATTACACACGATATTGATGTGGGTGAAACAAGCCCAATAAAACAGCGTTTTACCGCGTGGCACCTAAGAAAAGCAAAGCTTTAGATGATTGTGTGGAGTATTTAGTAAAGAATAATCTGGCTCAGCCTTCATTTTCTAGCTGGGCGTCACCGTGTTTGCTCGTACGGAAGGCTGATAACACCTATCGGGTTTGCACCGATTACCGGAAGGTAAACGCGGTGACTAAGCCAGACTCATTCCCTTTGCCTAGGATCGATGACTGTGTTGATCGGGTTGGTGCTGCACAATTCGTGAGTAAATTCGATCTTTTAAAGGGTTATTATCAGATCAGGCTTACTCCGCGCGCACAAGAAATCTCCGCATTCGTTACACCATCTGGGCTCTATTCATATCGGGTTATGGGGTTCGGTCTTCGGAATGCCCCTAGCACATTCCAACGGCTCATGAACCGAGTGGTCGCTGGGTTGGAGGGATGCGCTGTTTATTTGGATGATGTAATTGTCCATAGTGAGACGTGGGACGATCACATTGCGCGCACGCGCGCGCTCTTTGAGAGATTGGCATCGGCGAACCTCACTCTCAACTTGGCTAAGTGCGAATTCGCAAAAGCTACGGTAACCTACCTAGGCAAAATCGTGGGGCAGGGGGCAGTTCGGCCTGTCAGTGCCAAGGTTGAGGCTATCCATTCCTTTCCTCCTCCTACCACCAAAAAGGAGTTAATGAGGTTTTTGGGAATGGTTGGGTATTACCGGGGGTTTTGCGTAAATTTCTCGACGGTGGTTTCACCATTAACAGATTTGTTAAAAGCTAAACGTGTTTGTCTGGTCTCCGGAATGTCAGCGTGCATTTGAGAATGCAAAATTCCTGTTGAGTTCAGCACCGGTTTTGGCTGCGCCGCGATTGAATGACCCATTTCAGCTGCAGGTGGACGCGAGTCATGTCGGGGCCGGTGCGGTGCTTTTACAGGCAGATGGAAATGGAATCGATCGTCCAGTATGCTATTTTCCCGAAAGTTCAAGAACCATCAGCTGAACTATTCGGTTATTGAAAAAGAAGCATTAGCATTGGTTTGGGCGTTGATGCACTTTGATGTTTATGTGGGCGGGGGTTCCCAAGTAGTGGTCTACTCGGACCATAATCCCCTGACGTTCCTAAACTCATTGCAAAACTCCAATCAAAGGTTGATGCGGTGGTCTTTATTCTTACAGCCTTACAATTTAGTGATTAAACACATTCGTGGGGTGGAGAATGTTATGGCGGACGCTCTCTCCCGAGCTCCGTCCGAGTGAGCCTCGGTTGTTCTGTGTCTGTCTGTCCGCCCATGTCTTTGTTTGTCGCCCTTAAATGTGCTTTCCAGGCGCCGGATAGCTGGACGGCCGACAAGTACGCTTGGGTGAGAGACAGGCCGAATGCTTGGGGTCACGTGAGTTGCAAGTGTGAGGCTGTAATGCTTGAGAGTGTGCATGAGCATGTGTGTATGAAGGTTTCTTTTGGTTAAAATATTTTCTTTTTCGTTTAATGGGTTTTGGTAATTAACTCCCCCTCCTGCTATGGGCCTTTATCTTTTGGGGGGAGGTGTGACGGCCCACTAGGTGGCCTCACGTCTGGGTTTAATATTGGGATATGGTGTCTTTGGCTGCGCCTGGTCTGGTGTTGTGCTTGGCCTGCAGATGGAGCTGTCTGGACCTGTTTGGGAGGCCACCACTCCAGGTGGGGCTCATTAACCTGATGAACCAGTGATGGCTTAAAAACCCGTGTTCAGGAGGAGATGGGGCTGATCGGGCCGAGGGTCAGCTGCTGCCGAACGAAATTGGAAACCTTGCCGAACGCGTCCACTGGAGAGTGCCAGTCCCGTTGTTAAAGCCTCGTTGGGATTACCCTCGTTGGATTCTGATTATACCCTGTTGCACCCTACTGCTTTCACCGTTACTATTGACTGTTCACTTTACTTTTCAATAAATCCATTTTGTTAAAAGTGCTTGGTCTCCCCGTTTATGTTGTGGTCATTCGGAGCCAAGTGGTCATGACAATGAACATGTGGTTTTTCCACTATACACACACACACACATCAGTATCAGTGTTCCAAATCCTGTTTCTTTTTCTGCCAGCTCTTCCTCCAGCGATTACCCCACATCTTGCGCATGTCCCGCCCTGCTGAGGCAGAGCCGTACTGGGATGGAGCGTTACCGCGGCGATCCAGCTCAGTGGGCTACATTGCCTCGGCTGAGGAGTACGACAGTGTGAAGTCCCGCAGTGAGCTGATGTTTGAGAAACAGTCTGGGAGACACGGACTGGTGACCCGAGTCACACACGCTGCCAGGACGTTTCCAGAAACATTTAAACACATGAGATATAGAAGCATCAGTAGCTTCATTTGAGTTCTGAGCTTTGGTGTCTGTGTGGAGCTGTGAAACCACAAGAAGAGGGAGGAGCCATCAGCTGTACGCAGAGATCAAGCCGGCTGTGGATGGAGCCACTACATCATTAAACACATGCGCAACAAGAACGACTACAATGAGCTCAGAGGGTTAAACAGAGTCCTCAACCCAAAGTCTGATTTAAAAAGATCAAAAGTGGCAAATGTCTGGTCCTGACAGGAGAAGGATAACTGGAGCGGCATCGCTCGTACAGTAGACCGACTCTGCCTCTTCCTGGTTACCCCGGGTGATGACCTTTGGCACCGTAATCATCTTTCTGAGGGGAATCTGTAACCAACCTCCTCATCTGCCCTTCAAAGGAGCCCGCATGACTCCAGAGAGGAGAACCCACGCCTGCTGTGATGCACACACACAGCCAGGGCTTTTTCCATCGCCATCGTTTCTCTGGGGGAAATGTTGCATTTCTTTATCTTAATAACAACAAATCTTTAGTTTGTTCTATAGGAGCTCCATATGTTTAGTGTCAAAGACTTCTTAGATTGTGTTCATTGCTGGCACATAAAGAAAAATGCTTTGATTTTACTAAAGTGACACAAACCCATCTCACACTGTTTTTTATATCCTCTATATTGTGCGTAGTCTGTGTAACTGTTGTGCTTTATTTCTGCTGGCTTCTTTAATGGGATGTAAACCAGCCTGACATAATACCAGTTGAGTACTTTATTTGATGTTGCCAAAGGTTTAAAAACAGCCTGACAGAATAAGAAATTGTGAAAATTTAGAGGATGAATTATACCTGGTGGGTATCTGATCTTGAATGGCAAATTTTAGAGTATTTTATAGGGAAGTGAAATAATGTTTGGACCTCTTATCAGGCAAAGAGAAAGTTGTTAAGAACTGCTCTAAAAACACCACCTCAGGGGGACTATATCCAAATCTCTCCTTTACTGATGGGACGTTGAAACGTCAATACGCGGATTCATACATTTAGAACTGGACGTTGCACCAGAACTGGAAGCGCGGACTGATACATTTTTAACAGCGGTCCTGCTTCAGCCCTCCGGGGCTTTAATAACAAAATACGAAAAATACGAAAATTTTAATTTTGGAAACATTGTTGTCGGTTGTTCGACTTGCCGGCTTTCGCAAAATTGCTAAATACGCGCTAGCATGCATGTTTTAAGCTATCGTAGCGGTAGTTTTACCATGCCCGCGCCCTATAATCCGGAGCGCCTGATGTATGTGTTAAATACAGAAATAGCACCCGTAAATGAGGCTGCACCTTTTAATACGGTGCGCCCTTTGGTCGCGAACATACGGTATATAGAACATGGGGCACTTTGGGTGATATCACTCGCGTTTGCACATACGCATCATAGTGCTGCCTATATCTTTTAGTGCTGCAACGAATCCTACTTAGTATTGCGCGCCAACTGGTGGTCTTTGGGTGAGGATAACGGTGATCTATATGTAGCTATATGAGCTATAGCGTCATTGGCTCCACTCCAGCCACTCCTGGTAGTTCCTCAAAAACACTGAGTTTCTAGTGGATGCACAATCTGTGGAAGCAACATAGAAACTTCTGAAGAGCCAAAGTTCTTGCAACAAAAATATAGTCCCCAATTAGGTTGTTTTGTTATCACGCGACCCCGTCCCCATTATCTTAAGAGAATATAAAAGAATGAGTGGAGACAGAAGAGAGAATGAGACGTTTTTGGCGCGTGTCGCTCTTGATTTTGTGTTTATTTTGCAGTAAACTTAAAGGAGGCCTTTTCACTTTATGTTGATTAAATTTAAGATGATATTCCATTCTTGACATCTTTAAATTTACAGTATTCATGGGAGTTTTATTTGGTCATTTTGCTTCTTTTTATTTCCTATTTCCCACATTTATTCATAGTTTTTATTAGATTGCAATAAATCCTATAACATTGAACAGACTGACTAAAGTCAAATGACCTGCGGTTCCCACCGATAGCCGTCAT
>NW_026622183.1:0-9439 GCF_003711565.1 Takifugu flavidus | reverse complement strand
CTGGAGGAGCTGAAGGAACAACTCAGGAGATCAAAACAAGACGTTGAGAGTGAAAGAAAACAGCTGGAGGACATGAAGAATGCCATGGAAACCAGCAAGACTGCAGTGGCAAAGAACGACAAGAGCTGGAGGAGCTGAAGGAACAACTCAGGAGAGCAAAACAAGACATTGAGAGTGAAAGAAAACAGCTGGAGGAAATAAAGAACGTCATGGAAACCAGCAAGACTGCAGTGGCAGAAGAAAGACAAGAGCTGGAGAGCTGAAGGAACAATCAGGAGATCAAAAAACAACATTGAGAGTGAAAGAAAAAGCTGGAGGACATGAAGAACGTCATGGAAACCAGAAAGACTGCAGTGGCAAAAGAACGACAAGAGCTGGAGGAGCTGAAGGAACAACTCAGGAGAGCAAAACAAGACATTGAGAGTGAAAGAAAACAGCTGGAGGAAATGAAGAACATCATGGAAACCAGCAAGACTGCAGTGGCAGAAGAAAGACAAGAACTAGAGGAGCTGAAGGAACACTCAGGAAAGAAAAGCAAGACATTGAGAGTGAAAGAAAACAGCTGGAGGAAATGAAGAACGTCATGGAAACAAAACTGCAACAACAAATGGAAACCAGCAAGACTGCAGTGGCAGAAGAAAGACAAGAGCTGGAGGAGCTGAAGGAACAACTCAGGAGATCAAAACAAGACGTTGAGAGTGAAAGAAAACAGCTGGAGGAAATGAAGAACGTCATGGAAACAAAACTACAACAAGAAATGGAAACCAGCAAGACTGCAGTGGCAGAAGAAAGACAAGAGCTGGAGGAGCTGAAGGAACAATCAGGAGATCAAAACAAGACATTGACAGTGAAAAAGAAAACAGTGGAGGAAATGAAGAACGTCATGGAAACCAGCAAGACTGCAGTGGCAGAAGAAAGACAAGAACTAGAGGAGCTGAAGGAGCGACTCAGTAGAGAAAAGCAAGACATTGAGAGTGAAAGAAAACAGCTGGAGGACATGAAGAACGTCATGGAAACCAGCAAGACTGCAGGATAAAAGAAAGACAAGAACTGGAGGAGCTGAAGGAGCAACTCAGGAGAGCA
Source organism: Takifugu flavidus (assembly GCF_003711565.1). Classification (NCBI taxonomy): domain Eukaryota; kingdom Metazoa; phylum Chordata; class Actinopteri; order Tetraodontiformes; family Tetraodontidae; genus Takifugu; species Takifugu flavidus. The sequence continues at coordinate 8,356 of NW_026622183.1, read as the reverse complement.
AAACAAGACATTGAGAGTGAAAGAAAACAGCTGGAGGACATGAAGAACGTCATGGACAGAGACAGAGAAGGCTTACTAAGTGAAAAGAACAGAATGGAAGTTGAATGGGGGAAAGGAATAATAAAGAGAGAAGATCAGCTGCAGAAAATAGTGATGTCGGTAAGAGCCTGAGAGAAAACTTGAAGAGATGAAAGAAAGGTTACGTGAAAACCTGAATACCAAATTGGAAAAGATGCAACAAAATAATGACAATTTACTGTTGATGGCCAATGAATGTGAGCACAAGCTCACAGAACTAAATAGTTGCATGGAAAACGCCAGATCATGTGTGGACTTATTCCAGAGGGAAAAGGAAGGCCTGATAAGTACAATGTCAAATATGTTCATCCAGACACAATCCATGAAAACTCAATGGAAGCAAAAGTTGGACTTAGAAAATCAAACTCTTCGTGTCTTGAAGAAGCAAATTGAAGACGAAAGAAATGATGTGAACAGAGAAAATGAGAAGCTCACTGAAAACAGGTTGAAGTTAGAAATGACAAACAATAACATACAAATCCAGTCTGATATGTTGTATCAAGTTATGAAAGAGGGTAAAGACAAATTAGAGAAGTTAAAGACTGAGCTGCAAGAGAAGACAGGGCAAGCAGACAGTCTGTGTTTGACATCAAACACAAGAACAGCATCATTAAAGATGTGATTCTTCAGGTTCAATCAGACAGACAGAAACTTGTAAAATGACTCTGAACACATCACCTTGAAAGAAAGAGAACAACAAGTCAAAGAAAATGATCTCACAAAACTGCAACAACAACTGGAAACCAGCAAGACTGCAGTGGCAGAAGAAAGACAAGAACTAGAGGAGCTGAAGGAACAACTCAGGAGAGCAAAACAAGACATTGAGAGAGAAAGAAAACAGCTGGAGGAAATGACGAATGTCATGGAAACAAAACTACAACAAGAAATGGAAACCAGCAAGACTGCAGTGGCAGAAGAAAGACAAGAACTGGAGGAGCTGAAGGAGCAACTCAGGAGAGCCAAAACAAGACATTGAGAGTGAAAGAAAACAGCTGGAGGACATGAAGAACGTCATGGAAATAAAACTGCAACAAGAAATGGAAACCAGCAAGACTGCAGTGGCAGAAGAAAGACAAGAGCTGGAGGAGCTGAAGGAACAACTCAGGGGAGAAAAGCAAGAAATTGAGAGTGAAAGAAAACAGCTTGAGGAAATGAACAAACATCATGGAAACCAGCAAGACTGCAGTGGCAGAAGAAAGACAAGAACTAGAGGAGCTGAAGGAGCAACTCAGGAAAGAAAAGCAAGACATTGAGAGTGAAAGAAAAACAGCTGGAGGAAATGAAGAACGTTATGGAAACAAAGCTGCAACAAGAAATGGAAACCAGCAAGACTGCAGTGGCAGAAGAAAGACAAGAGCTGGAGGAGCTGAAGGAACAACTCAGGAGATCAAAACAACGTTGAGAGTGAAAGAAAACAGCTGGAGGACATGAAGAACGTCATGGAAACCAGCAAGACTGCAGTGGAAGAAGAAGAAAGACAAGAACTAGAGGAGCTTAAGGAGCAACTCAGGACAAGAAAAGAGAGAAAGAAGACATTGAATTGAACATGAGAAAGAAAAGAAGACTTGGATGCAAGAAGAAGAAAACCAGATGGCGGAAACAAGAACTGGAACCAGAAGACTGCAGGGAGAAGAAAGAAAGAGCTGGAGGAGCTGAAGGAACAACTCAGGAGATCAAAACAAGACGTTGAGAGTGAAAGAAAACAGCTGGAGGACATGAAGAATGCCATGGAAACCAAAAAGACTGCAGTGGCAAAAGAACGACAAGAGCTGGAGGAGCTCAAGGAACAACTCAGGAGAGCAAAACAAGACATTGAGAGTGTAAGAAAACAGCTGGAGGAAATAAAGAACGTCATGGAAACCAGCAAGACTGCAGTGGCAGAAGAAAGACAAGAGCTGGAGGAGCTGAAGGAACAACTCAGGAGATCAAAACAACACGTTGAGAGTGAAAGAAAACAGCTGGAGGACATGAAGAATGCCATGGAAACCAAAAAGACTGCAGTGGCAAAAGAACGACAAGAGCTGGAGGAGCTGAAGGAACAACTCAGGAGAGCAAAACAAGACATTGAGAGTGAAAGAAAACAGCTGGAGGAAATGAAGAACGTCATGGAAACAAAACTGCAACAAGAAATGGAAACCAGCAAGACTGCAGTGGCAGAAGAAAGACAAGAGCTGGAGGAGCTGAAGGAACAACTCAAGAGATCAAAACAACACGTTGAGAGTGAAAGAAAACAGCTGGAGGACGTGAAGAACGTCATGGAAACCAGCAAGACTGCAGTGGAAGAAGAAAGACAAGAACTAGAGGAGCTGAAGGAACAACTCAGGCGAGCAAAACAAGACATTGAGAGTGAAAGAAAACAGCTGGAGGAAATAAAGAACGTCATGGAAACCAGCAAGACTGCAGTGGCAGAAGAGAAGAGAAGACAGAGAGCGGAGGAGCTGAAGGAACAACTCAGGAGATCAAAACAAGACGTTGAGAGTGAAAGAAAAACAGCTGGAGGACATGAAGAATGCCATGGAAACCAAAAAGACTGCAGTGGCAAAAGACCGACAAGAGCTGGAGGAGCTGAAGGAACAACTCAGGAGAGCAAAACAAGACATTGAGAGTGAAAGAAAACAGCTGGAGGAAATGAAGAACGTCATGGAAACAAAACTGCAACAAGAAATGGAACCAGCAAGGCTGCAGTGGCAGAAGAAAGACAAGGACTAGAGGAGCTAAGGAACACCTCAGAAGAGAAAAGCAAGACATTGAGATTGAAAGAAAACAGCTGGAGAAATGAAGAACGTCATGGAAACAAAACTGCAACAAGAAATGGAAACCAGCAAGACTGCAGTGGCAGAAGAAGAAAGAAAGAGCTGGAGGAGCTGAAGGAACAACTCAGGAGAGCAAAACAAGACATTGAGAGTGAAAGAAAACAGCTGGAGGAAATGAAGGTCATGGAAACCAGCAAGACTGCAGTGGCAGAAGAAAGACAAGAACTGGAGGAGCTTAAGGAAAAACTCAGGAGAGCAAAACAAGACATTGAGAGTGAAAGAAACAGTTGGAGGAAATGAAGAATGTCATGGAAACCAGCAAGACTGCAGTGGCAGAAGAAAGACAAAAGCAAGAGTGGAGGAGCTGAAGGAAAAACTCAGGAGATCAAAACAAGACATTGAGAGTGAAAGAAAACAGCTCGGGAGGACATGAAGAAGTCATGGAAACCAGCAAGACTGCAGGGATATAAAGAAAGACAAGGACTGGAGGAGCTGAAGGAGCAACTCAGGAGAGAAAAGCAAGACATTGAGAGTAAAAGAAAACAGCTGGAGGACATGAAGAACGTCATGGACAGAGACAGAGAAGGCTTACTAAGTGAAAAGAACAGAATGGAAGTTGAATGGGCGGCAAATAATAAAGAGAGAGCATCAGCTGCAGAAAATAGTGATGTCGGTAAAGAGCCTGAGAGACAAACTTGAAGAGATGAAAGAAAGGTTACGTGAAAACCTGAATACCAAATTGAAAAGATGCAACAAAATAATGACAATTTACTGTTGATGGCCAATGAATGTGAGCACAAGCTCACAGAACTAAATAGTTGCATGGAAAACGCCAGATCATGTGTGGACTTATTCCAGAGGGAAAAGGAAGGCCTGATAAGTACAATGTCAAATATGTTCATCCAGACACAATCCATGAAAACTCAATGGAAGCAAAAGTTGGACTTAGAAAATCAAACTCTTCGTGTCTTGAAGAAGCAAATTGAAGACGAAAGAAATGATGTGAACAGAGAAAATGAGAAGCTCACTGAAAACAGGTTGAAGTTAGAAATGACAAACAATAACATACAAATCCAGTCTGATATGTTGTATCAAGTTATGAAAGAGGGTAAAGACAAATTAGAGAAGCTAAAGACTGAGCTGAGAGCAAGAAGACAGGGCAAGCAGACAGTCTGTTGTTTGACATCAACACACAGAAAAGCATCATTAAAGATGTGATTCTTCAGGTTCAATCAGACAGACAGAAGCTTGTAATTGCTCTGAACACCATCACCTTGAAAGAAAGAGAACAACAAGTCAAAGAAAATGATCTCACAAAACTGCAACAACAACTGGAAACCAGCAAGATGCAGTGGCAGAAGAAAGACAAGGACTGAGAGCTGAAGGAACAACTCAGGAGAGCAAAACAAGACATTGAGAGTGAAAGAAAACAGCTGGAGGAAATGAAGAACGTCATGGAAACCAGCAAGACTGCAGTGGCAGAAGAAAGACAAGGACTAGAGGAGCTGAAGGAACAACTCAGGAGAGAAAAGCAAGACATTGAGAGTGAAAGAAAACAGCTGGAGGAAATGAAGAACGTCATGGAAACCAGCAAGACTGCAGTGGCAGAAGAAAGACAAGAACTAGAGGAGCTGAAGGAACACCTCAGGAAAGAAAAGCAAGACATTGAGAGAGTGAAAGAAAACAGCTGGAGGAAATGAAGAACGTCATGGAAATAAAACTGCAACAACAACTGGAAACCAGCAAGACTGCAGTGGCAGAAGAAGAAGAAAGACAAGGACTAGAGGAGCTGAAGGAGCGACTCAGTAGAGAAAAGCAAGACATTGAGAGTGAAAGAAAACAGCTGGAGGAAATGAAGAACGTCATGGAAACAAAAATGCAACAAGAAATGGAAACCAGCAAGACTGCAGTGATAAAAGAAAGACACAAGAACTGGAGGAGCTTAAGAGCAGCTCAGGAAAGAAAAGCAAGACAATGAGAGTGAAAGAAGACAGCTGGAGGAAATGAAGAACGTCATGGACAAACCAGCAAGACTGCAGTGGCATAAAGAAAGACAAGAACTGGAGGAGCTTAAAGAGCAGCTCAGGAAAGAAAAGCAAGACAATGAGAGTGAAGAAAACAGCTGGAGGAAATGAAGAACGTCATGGAAAACAGCAAGACTGCAGTGACAGAAGAAAGACAAGAACTAGAGGAGCTGAAGGGGAGCAACTCAGGAAAGAAAAGCAAGACATTGAGAGTGAAAGAAGAAAACAGCTGGAGGACATGAAGAATGCCATGGAAACCAAAAAGACTGCAGTGGCAAAAGAACGACAAGAGCTGGAGGAGCTCAAGGAACAACTCAGGAGAGCAAAACAAGACATTGAGAGTAAGAAAAACAGCTGGAGGAAATAAAGAACGTCATGGAAACCAGCAAGACTGCAGTGGCAGAAGAAAGACAAGAACTGGAGGAGCTGAAGGAACAACTCAGGAGATCAAAACAAGACGTTGAGAGTGAAAGAAAACAGCTGGAGGACATGAAGAATGCCATGGAAACCAAAAAGACTGCAGTGGCAAAGAACGACAAGAGCTGGAGGAGCTGAAGGAACAACTCAGGAGAGCAAAACAAGACATTGAGAGTGAAAGAAAACAGCTGGAGGTGATGAAGAACGTCATGGAAACAAAACTGCAACAAGAAATGGAAACCAGCAAGACTGCAGTGGCAGAAGAAAGACAAGAGCTGGAGGAGCTGAAGGAACAACTCAAGAGATCAAAACAACACGTTGAGAGTGGAAAGAAAACAGCTGGAGGACATGAAGAACGTCATGGAAACCAGCAAGACTGCAGTTGAAGAAGAAGAAGAAAGACAAGAACTAGAGGAGCTGAAGGAACAACTCAGGGGAGAAAAGCAAGACATTGAGAGTGAAAGAGAAAACAGCTGGAGGAGGAAATAAAGAACGTCATGGAAACCAGCAAGACTGCAGTGGCAGAAGAAGAAAGACAAGAGCTGGAGGAGCTGAAGGAACAACTCAGGAGATCAAACAAGACGTTGAGAGTGAAAGAAAACAGCTGGAGGACATGAAGAATGCCATGGAAACCAAAAAGACTGCAGTGGCAAAAGACGACAAGAGCTGGAGGAGCTGAAGGAACAACTCAGGAGAGCAAAACAAGACATTGAGAGTGAAAGAAAACAGCTGGAGGAAATGAAGAACGTCATGGAAACAAAACTGCAACAAGAAATGGAAACCAGCAAGGCTGCAGTGGCAGAAGAAAGACAAGAACTAGAGGAGCTTAAGGAACACCTCAGAAGAGAAAAGCAAGACATTGAGATTGAAAGAAAACAGCTGGAGGAAATGAAGAACGTCATGGAAACAAAACTGCAACAAGAAATGGAAACCAGCAAGACTGCAGTGGCAGAAGAAAGACAAGAGCTGGAGGAGCTGAAGGAACAACTCAGGAGAGCAAAACAAGACATTGAGAGTGAAAGAAAACAGCTGGAGGAAATGAAGAATGTCATGGAAACCAGCAAGACTGCAGTGGCAGAAGAAAGACAAGAGCTGGAGGAGCTTAAGGAAAAAACTCAGGAGATCAAAACAAGACATTGAGAGTGAAAGAAAACAGTTGGAGGAAATGAAGAATGTCATGGAAACCAGCAAGACTGCAGTGGCAGAAGAAAGACAAGAGCTGGAGGAGCTGAAGGAAAAACTCAGGAGAGCAAAACAAGACATTGAGAGTGAAAAGAAAACAGCTCGAGGACATGAAGAACGTCATGGAAACCAGCAAGACTGCAGTGACAGAAGAAAGACAAGGACTGGAGGAGCTGAAGGAGCAACTCAAGAGAGAAAAGCAAGACATTGAGAGTAAAAAGAAAACAGCTGGAGGACATGAAGAACGTCATGGACAGAGACAGAGAAGGCTTACTAAGTGAAAAGAACAGAATGGAAGTTGAATGGGCGGAAATAATAAAGAGAGAAGATCAGCTGCAGAAAATAGTGATGTCGGTAAAGAGCCTGAGAGACAAACTTGAAGAGATGAAAGAAAGGTTACGTGAAAACCTGAATACCAAATTGGAAAAGATGCAACAAAATAATGACAATTTACTGTTGATGGCCAATGAATGTGAGCACAAGCTCACAGAACTAAATAGTTGCATGGAAAACGCCGCCAGATCATGTGTGGACTTATTCCAGAGGGAAAAGGAAGGCCTGATAAGTACAATGTCAAATATGTTCATCCAGACACAATCCATGAAAACTCAATGGAAGCAAAAGTTGGACTTAGAAAATCAAACTCTTCGTGTCTTGAAGAAGCAAATTGAAGACGAAAGAAATGATGTGAACAGAGAAAATGAGAAGCTCACTGAAAACAGGTTGAAGTTAGAAATGACAAACAATAACATACAAATCCAGTCTGATATGTTGTATCAAGTTATGAAAGAGGGTAAAGACAAATTAGAGAAGTTAAAGACTGAGCTGCAAGAGAAGACAGGGCAAGCAGACAGTCTGTTGTTTGACATCAACACACAGAACAGCATCATTAAAGATGTGATTCTTCAGGTTCAATCAGACAGACAGAAGCTTGTAATTGCTCTGAACACCATCACCTTGAAAGAAAGAGAACAACAAGTGAAAGAAAATGATCTCACAAAACTGCAACAACAACTGGAAACCAGCAAGACTGCAGTGGCAGAAGAAGAAGACAAGAACTAGAGGAGCTGAAGGAACAACTCAGGAGAGCAAAACAAGACATTGAGAGAGAAAGAAAACAGCTGGAGAAATGACGAATGTCATGGAAAAAAACTACAACAAGAAATGGAAACCAGCAAGACTGCAGTGGCAGAAGAAAGACAAGAACTGGAGGAGCTGAAGGAGCAACTCAGGAGAGCAAAACAAGACATTGAGAGTGAAAGAAAACAGCGGAGGACATGAAGAACGTCATGGAAATAAACTGCAACAAGAAATGGAAACCAGCAAGACTGCAGTGGCAGAAGAAAGACAAGAGCTGGAGGAGCTGAAGGAACAACTCAGGAAAGAAAAGCAAGACATTGAGAGAGAGAAAGAAAACAGCTTGAGGAAATGAACAACATCATGGAAACCAGCAAGACTGCAGTGGCAGAAGAAAAAGACAAGAACTAGAGGAGCTGAAGGAGCAACTCAGGAAAGAAAAGCAAGACATTGAGAGTGAAAGAAAACAGCTGGAGGAAATGAAGAACGTTATGGAAACAAAGCTGCAACAAGAAATGGAAACCAGCAAGACTGCAGTGGCAGAAGAAAGACAAGAGCTGGAGGAGCTGAAGGAACAACTCAGGAGATCAAAAACAACACGTTGAGAGTGAAAGAAAACAGCTGGAGGACATGAAGAACGTCATGGAAACCAGCAAGACTGCAGTGGAAGAAGAAAGAAAGACAAGAACTAGAGGAGCTTAAGGAACACTCAGAAGAGAAAAGCAAGACATTGAGATGAAAGAAAACAGCTGGAGGAGGAAATGAAGAACGTCATGGAAACCAGCAAGACTGCAGTGGCAGAAGAAAGACAAGAGCTGGAGGAGC
>NW_026622182.1:0-12522 GCF_003711565.1 Takifugu flavidus | reverse complement strand
AAAAGATCAAAAGTGGCGTAAATGTCTGGTCCTGACAGGAGAAGGATAACTGGAGCGGCATCGCTCGTACAGTAGACCGACTCTGCCTCTTCCTGGTTACCCCGGTGATGACCTTTGGCACCGTAATCATCTTTCTGAGGGGAATCTGTAACCAACCTCCTCATCTGCCCTTCAAAGGAGCCCCGCATGACTCCAGAGAGGAGAACCACGCCTGCTGTGATGCACACACACAGCCAGGGCTTTTTCCATCGCCATCGCTTCTCTGGGGGAAATGTTGCATTTCTTTATCTTAATAACAACAAATCTTTAGTTTGTTCTATAGGAGCTCCATATGTTTAGTGTCAGAGACTTCTTAGATTGTGTTCATTGCTGGCACATAAAGAAAAATGCTTTGATTTTACTAAAGTGACACAAACCCATCTCAGCACTGTTTTTTATATCCTCTATATTATTGTGCGTAGTCTGTGTAACTGTTGTGCTTTATTTCTGCTGGCTTCTTTAATGGGATGTAAACCAGCCTGACATAATACCAGTTGGGTACTTTATTTGATGTTGCCAAAGGTCTAAAAACAGCCGGACAGAATAAGAAATTGTGAAAATTTAGAGGATGAATTATACCTGGTGGTATCTGATCTTGAATGGCAAATTTTAGAGTATTTTATAGGGAAGTGAAATAATGTTTGGACCTCTTATCAGGCAAAGAGAAAGTTGTTAAGAACTGCTCTAAAAACACACCTCAGGGGGACTATATCCAAATCTCTCCGTTTACTGATGGGACGTTGAAACGTCAATACGTGGATTCATACATTTAGAACTGGACGTTGCACCAGAACTGGAAGCGCGGACTGATACATTTTTAACAGCGGTCCTGCTTCAGCCCTCCGGGGCTTAATAACAAAATACGAAAAATACGAAAATTTCAGTTTTGGAAACATTGTTGTTGGTTGTTCGACTTGCCGCTTTTGCAAAATGGTAAATACGCGCTAGCATGCATGTTTTAAGCTATCGTAGCGGTTATGTTTTACCATGCCCGCGCCCTATAATCCGGAGCGCCTGATGTATGTGTTAAATACAGAAATAGCACCCGTAACTGAGGCTGCACCTTTTAATACGGTGTGCGCCCTTTGGTCGCGAACATACGGTATATAGAACATAGGGCACGTTTGTGCGTGATATCACTCCGCGTCTGCGCAACGACCACAACCTCCTATCTTTAGTATTGCTGCGCCAACTGGTGGTCTTTTGGGTTGAGGATAACGGTGATCTATATGTAGCTATATGTAGCTATAGCGTCATTGGCCTCCACTCCAGCCGCTCCTGGTAGTTCCTCAAAAACACTGAGTTTCTAGTGGATGCACAATCTGTGGAAGCCAACATAGAAACTTCTGAAGAGCCAAAGGTCCTGCAACAAAAATATAGTCCCCAATTAGGTTGTTTTGTTATCACACGACCCCGTCCCCATTATCTTAAGAGAATATAAAAGAATGAGTGGAGACAGAAGAGAGAATGAGACGTTTTTGGCGCGTGTCGCTCTTGATTTAGTGTTTTTTTTGCAGTAAACTTAAAGGAGGCCTTTTCACTTTATGTTTGATTCCATTTAAGCTGATATTCCATTCTTGACATCTTTAAATTTACAGTATTCATGGGAGATTTATTTGGTCATTTTGCTTCTTTTTATTTCCTATTTCCCACATTTATTCATAGTTTTTATTAGATTGCAATAAATCCTATAACATTGAACAGATTGACTAAAGTCAAATGAGCTGCGGTTCCCACCGATAGCCGTCATTCTGATGGGTTTTTGCTGGCTGCAGCTGAAATATTCCAATGCTCCATGTCACAGAGACAGTAAATACTAAACCCTAAAGATTCTGAAGGCATGATGTAAAATAGTAACGTATAATACAGACATTTGAAGAGACAATTAAGAGAATGTTTCCATGCTTCTAAGAGTGGCCGAGGAGCCATTTAGAACTTTATAAAGATGCATTGTGTGATACCAGGAACTAATTTAACTTCAAGGCGAAGCTGCTTCTGCTTTGTCGACCATCGACTGATCTCCTGAAAGTCCACCAGCGCTTTTTAAAAACTGAATTTTTCATCTATGGAGGGAGTAGACGGCAGATGTTTCCACAGATGCTCTTCACCAGTGGTCAGTGAGTGATGCAGCAGATGAGCGGGAGTTGACTGGCTTCAACCAGCTACTGTCTCAATGTCTCCAGCCCATAGTCTGGATTCTCTACGAGATCAGACAGCAGCTTCACTCCTGAATCCTGCAGCTGGTTCTCACTCAGGTCCAGTTCTCTGAGATGGGAGGGATTGGACCTCAGCGCCGAGGCCAGAGAGCCACAGCTGATCTCTGATAACCTGCAGCGCCTTAATCTAAATAAAGAAGGGAAACTTTTATAAGGTTATAAGTGAAACCAGTATTCATCTGAAAGGTTAATCAAAGGCATGATCTGTAAATATTTAATTTAGTTACAGGTTAAAAAATGATAGTAATATGTAATTACCACAATTCCAACCTCTCAGGTTTGCACTGTTCCAGAGGAGAATATATATTGTTCTGGCCCTCACTCTTCCCAGGTTCTCCCACCTCTTTCCCTCCCATCTCATCATGGAGATCCATCTCACCTGTGGCTCATCTTTAAAGGCACAACCTGTCTGTCTTATGACTTCCTGTCTCCCTCACCATCTCCCTCCTCGTTGGCTGGTGTCTCCAGGCACCCTCACCTAGTTTTGTCTAATTTTGGTTACCATCTGTCGGCTTTTTCATTGTCCTTAAATCAATTTATCATGAATAAGTGGTCCCCGTGTGGCCCTCCCTCCTGAAGGAACTGGGCACAACACACACACTCAGAAAGTGTGAGGACCCTCGGATGGAATAATGGACATTTTTGAGAATGGTGTTTACCTCAGAGTTTCCAGTCGGCAGTTTGGATCCTGGAGAAAACCACAGAGCAGCTTCACTCCTGGATCCTGCAGCTGGTTCTGACTCAGGTCCAGTTCTCTGAGATGGGAGGGATTGGACCTCAGCGCCGAGGCCAGAGAGTCACAGCTGATCTCTGATAAACTGCACGCACAATCTGAAAAATGCAGGATGAGGTTATACGGTGCAGGTCTGCATGTTATCTGCGTCAGTACTAAACCTACGTTAGTTCTTAGTTGGGTCAGACCTGAATTACGATATTACAAGGAATTTTTTTAATGTGGTGCATCACAGCAGTGTTGAGAACAGCCTCACTTCACCATCTTAGCAGCTGGTATATAGGTAGAAAAATGAAGACTGACCTGAGCCTCTCCAGTTTACAGTTGGACTCTCCAGTCCAGAACAGAGCCGCTTCACTCCTGAATCCTGCAACGTGTTGAAGCTCAGGTCCAGAACCCTCAGATGGGAGAGGTTGGACTTCAGAGCTGAGGCCACAGAATCACAGCTGGTCTCTGATAAACTGCAGCGACTTAGTCTAAAATAACAATTATTTTGAGAGAAGACAAATAAAAATCAACATGTACCAGAGCAAAACACAAGCTTACAAGCAACAAACCTCTGGTCCTGCACCGGCTTATCTGCCGTATGTTCCTATTTTGGGTTCTTTCAGGGCGGTTGGACAAGATCTACAGCGTATGTAAAGTGTGTGTGGGTCAAAATACCTTCCAAGTTTGTGAGACCACATTTCTCAATAGCACTCAACTCTTGTCAGGAGTTGGGACAAAGCGACCCACTCCTGATAGCTTGTGGGCGATGCTGCAGCGACCCTGCAATCCCTACACTCTCTGGTGAAACCAAATCAAAGGTTTTAGACACTGCTGGATGCTGGAAGGGTGGCTATAGTCTGGACGCATCGTTCCCCTGACTGCACATTTCTCCAACAATGATTGGCAGCTGGTGTCACTTGTTCTCCAGATGAGAGAAGGAAAGAGAGCCCCCCCACAGTGTGTTTGATTGCCCCACTGCAAGCTCAATGCTGCCAGAAAACATTGCAGGAGCATCAATTCCCCTCAGGGCATCAACAAGGACCTCAGGAAAAGGTGCAGCTGCCACCTACTAGAGACAAGCACACTGAGCTGAGATTCAAAGCCCTCTCCTCCCAAGAGAAGAGCTTGTTTGTTGGAGGCTCTTCTGGGCGATACCTGGTGCCACAGCTCCAGCTCAGCCCGTCTCTGGAGCTGAGGTGGAGCTTAGCAAGTTTCATGGTTCTCCACCACTTCCTCTCGCTGAGGACCTTCTCAGCTGGTGGTTTCTGCTCCACCTTCCAAGTTGAGCAGGTGATACTTCTGCATTCCTGCCACCAGTGTCTCTGCAGAAAGAGTCTTCTCTACTGGTTTATATTAGATTGTAGAAAATTAGGATTTTTGCTGATGTCTTAGATGTTGTTGACTAAGAGCAGGTTTTTCTTTAATAACATAGAAAGATTCGATGAGAAGAGCAAATGTATTATTTTATGAGCTACTTCCACTACTATTATATACACATACTTCCATATTGTCTTAGATTGCAGCTGCATTTATTGCATCGTTCATAGAAAGTCATATTTGTGAGAGAGAAAAACTCAAATAAGGTCATTTTCTTTAATGATCATTACAAAAGAAGGAAGCGATGAACAAACAGATTTATTTAAATATTGTGAAAACTTATGGATGGAAACCTTTTTAAAATGGTTGCATTGTGTAGAATCGGTGCAGAATCAACTTGTTGACTTCTGATTTGGACTCCAATGGAAGTGAGGTGCAACAATTGTGGATGCTGAAAGCTTCAGATCTTCATGAAGGTTTCTGTGGTTGGACTGACCTGCTGCCCCTTTAAGAGGGAGGCAGGTTTGGGCTTCTGGCTGGAATGAAGCCACCTAAGATGAGAATGACTGCAGGCTTTCGGTACCAAGGTTTAACAGGGGGCTCACTTCACACTTGGGCTTTTCTCTTTTTTGGGATGGCTTTTTTCTCAGGAGAGAAGGGGCATGGCACACTGCAGCAGCTTTCTTTTTGGGGTTTCTAGTTTTCCTTCTGATCTTTAAAAGACAGGAAGAACCATTTTTGATTGGTCTGAATGTTTGGGCGGTTTTGTGGCCAGCCTAAAATAAAACAAGACAAATCTACTACTGATACTTCCTTTCTAGTCATTGATGACCATCCTCACATGGGACAGATTTCCACAACCAATTTAATACTGCAAATCTGTCCTGTGTGGTCTTTTTTCTGAGAACTGTAACACTACGTTTATAACAAAGATCAAACATGGAAACATTTATTGTCTAACTAGTTACACCTGGGAAAGTACTGGATCATCTCTGACTGACCTGAGAGTCTCCAGCTTACAGAGAGGATCCTGGAGAAAACCACAGAGCTGCTTCACTGCTGGATCCTTCAGCTGGTTCTACTCAGGTCCAGAACCCTCAGATGGGAGGGATTGGACCTCAGCGCCGAGGCCAGAGAGTCACAGCTGATCTCTGATAAACTGCAGCCACTCAGTCTGGATCAGGAATCATGGCAAGAAATGATCTCTTATTGGAGGAAAAGTCATATTACACTTGCTCAAAATCATTATTTCATTTTATTTCATTATTTAATCAGGGCCCTTGGAGTCAGGAGAGCTCTGGCCCCCCACTGATAAACTGGGATATTACAGCAACAACACAGTTAAAAAGTATCTATAAAATTGACTTTCAATGGCTCATTTAAATTCATACTAAACTTCTCTTCTCCAAAAGTCAATGGAGTTTATCTTGAAGCCTTTCATTGTTTAGTTGTTATGTCGAAGATAAAAGAAAGCTGACCTGAGAGTCTCCAGCTCACAGAGAGGATCCTGGAGAAAACCACAGAGCAGCTTCACTCCTGGATCCTTCAGCTGGTTCCTACTCAGGTCCAGAACCCTCAGATGGGAGGGATTGGACCTCAGGGCCGAGGCCAGAGAGTCGCAGCTGATCTCTGATAAACTGCAGTCACACCTCAGTCTGGATCAGGAATCATGGCAAGAAATTATCTCTTATTGGAGGAAAAGTCATATTAACACTTGCTCAAAATCATTATTTCATTTTATTTCATTATTCAATCAGGGCCTTGGAGTCAGGAGCTCTGCCCCCCCACTGATGAACTGGGATATTACAGCAACAACACAGTTAAAAAGTATCTATAAAATTGACTTTCAATGGCTCATTTAAATTCATACTAAACTTCTCTTCTCCAAAAGTCAATGGAGTTTATCTTGAAGCCTTTCATTGTTTAGTTGTTATGTCGAAGATAAAAGAAAGCTGACCTGAGAGTCTCCAGCTCACAGAGAGGATCCTGGAGAAAACCACAGAGCAGCTTCACTCCTGGATCCTGCAGCTGGTTCTGACTCAGGTCCAGAACCCTCAGATCGGAGGGATTGGACCTCAGGCCGAGGCCAGAGAGTCACAGCTGATCTCTGATAAACTGCAGTACCACAGCCTGGAAAAGGAATAAATGGGGCAAATAAAAACACATTTCTAAATCTGAAAATGAAGAGAAAAGCAGAAAATGTAAAGAAATTTAGGAAAGACCAACAGAGGCCTCCTGACCTGAGCGTCTCCAGTCTGCAGTTTGGATGCATCATTGCAGAAGACAGTAACTTTACGTCGGCATCTGTCAGGCTTTTGTTCTCTCTTAAGCTCAGCTCCCGTAGATGAGAAGGGTTTGACGTCATTGCTGAGGCCACAACTTCCCAATGACTCGTTGAAAGAAAACTACCAGACAGTCTGTTGTGTATGAAACAAAAATAGTGAGTCAAACTTTGGGATTTCTCATCAACTTATCTGAGAATCTACCTCAACACAAATGTAGCTCATTTCCTGGAAAAGCTAAATTCAACACCGTAGAGCAACAGTTTGAACGACCATCAGATCTGAAATGCAACTGAATTATTCTCAACATTTGTCTTATTTTAGAACAGCTCATAATTACTCAATATTTAAAATGATTATAGCAAATGGTTTAAAGAAACGTGCATCTTTTTATCTGTCTATCGGCTCTTTGGATATTTTGCATTTCATCCAATTTGTACGATGGTGCGTCAAGTCTTAATTCAGCGATCCGATCGATGACATCAGAGTCTCTGGTTGCATCGATTGCCCTCAGCTTCTGTTCTATCTGCCTGTTTCCCTTCAAATCATTTTCACTGCACCTTTTGTTGCTAGTGATGAAGTTGCCACCTAACGGGTGTGGAAAGGCTCCAACAACTTTGTGGGTCACATAAAGGCTCCAAACGGAACCGCCACAAAGACCTAAAACACCCATTTAAACCAACGAGGCCGGCTGTTTTTACGTTGAACAAATGAAGCAAAATAGTCACGTGTCATTAGTTAAAATGTGTTTTTCTGTCGTTAGAATACGATGTATACAAACAAACAAAAGTTATTTAATGACATGACAGTAATTTCATGATAGTCAGTTAACTTGTGGCTCCTATTATTCCTGCCTTATGTTGGTTTGTCTGGATTGACCTTTGAACTTATATCCAGCCAGTGTTGAACATTTCTGGATGAATTGTTGTTTTTAATTTATGGACGCTGCATGGAGATAAAGAATTGAAGGAATGACCACTGGAGGGGGTATGGCTACCTGACATGATCGACTCGCTTGATTTAAACGCCGATGTCCGGCCCCAGAAATCTTTACTTACTGGAACTTCCTGCAGTTCCTCACAGCTGGAATCAGGCGACGTCGTCCCTCCACTGAGGTGTTGTACTGCTGCAGGTCCAGCTCATCCAGAACCTCCTCTGACATCTGCAGCAGGTAGGCCAGAGCTGAACAGTGGATCTCTGACAGTTCCCTCTTTGATTTCTCCCCTGACTTCAGGAACTCTTGGATCTCCTGATGGACTGACTGATCCTTCATCTCCATCAGACAGTGGAAGATGTTGATGCTTCTGTCTGGGGAGATTTCATCACTGTTCACCTCCTTCAGGTTGTTGAGGACCTTCTGGATGGTTTCTGGGTGGCTGTTCCTCTGATCCAACAGTCCACCCAAGATCCTCTGATTGGACTCCAGAGAGAGACCATGAAGGAAGCGAACAAACAAGTCCAGGTGGCCATTTTCACTTTTGAGAGATTTCATTAGTGCTCTCCTGAGGAAGTCATCAAGAGATTTGACTGGTTCAGAATATTTTAGGAACTTATTTATAACCGCTGTGTCTTTCCTGGTGTAACGGTGGAACATGTAGACGGCAGCCAGAAACTCCTGAATGCTCAGATGAACAAAGCAGTAGACTGATTTCTGGAAGATCACACTCTCTCTCTTGAAGATCTCTGTACAAACTCCTGAGTACACCGACACCTCGGAGACGTCCAGTCCACATCGCTCCAGGTCTTCTGAGTAGAACATGATGTTTCCTTTCTCCAGATGTTCAAACGCCAGCCGACCCAACTTCAGAAGGAGTTCTTTATCAGCCTCAGTCAGTTCCTCTGGTCTCTGCTTTCCTCCATACTTCTGCTTCTTCCTCTTTATCTGAACCCTCAGGAAGTGTGAGTAGAGGTCAGTCAGGGTTTTGGGCAGCTCTCCTCTCTGGTCTCTGGTCATCATGTCCTCCAGAACTATAGCAGTGATCCAGCAGAAAACTGGGATCAGACACATGATGTGGAGGCTCCTGGAGGCCTTGATGTGTGAGATGATTCTCTGGGACAGATCTTCATCACTGAACCTCCTCCTGAAGTACTCCTCCTTCTGGGAGTCAGTGAAGCCTCGTACTTCTGTGATCCTGTCAACACACGAGGGAGGAATCTGATGGGCTGCTGCAGGTCTGGAGGTGATCCAGATGAGAGCTGAGGGAAGCAGGTTCCCCTGGATGAGGTTCACCAGGAGCACGTCAACGGACGATACTTGTGTGACATCAGAGATGAGCTGATGCTTGTTGAAACCCAGTGAAAATCTGCTTTCATCCAGGCCATCAAAGATGAACAGAAGTTTCCAGACAGTCAGATCTTCTGCTCTGATCTTCTGTAATGTTGGATGGAAAACATGAAGCAGTGAGAGAAGACTGTGCTGCTCATCTCTGATCAAGTTCAGCTCCCTGCATGAGAGCGGAAGCACCAGACTGATGTCTTGGTTCTCCAAACCTTCTGCCCAGTCCAGACTGAACTTCTGCACTGAGAAGTTTTTCCAACGCCGGCGACACCGTTGGTCAGAACCACTCTGATGTGTCTCTGTTGCTCAGATAAGACTTTGAAGATGTCCTGGCACTTGATTGGAGTGTCCTGGATGTTCTTCTTGGAGGTTCTCTCAAGCTGTCTCACCTCATGTTGTGTGTCCACCTCCTCACTTTGTCCCTCAGTGATGTAGAGCTCAGTGTAGATCTTGTTCAGCAGGGTTCCACTTCCTGCTTCATGAGTTCCTTCAGTCACATGTTCACATCTTCTCTTCAGACTCATCTTATGACTTCTATCACCTCCTGCAGATCACCTCCTGAACATTAAGTAAACCAATGATTTCCATCTATAATAAATCATCAACACAACTACAAATTCATGACATCACAAATTAAATCTCATATTGAACAGTTTTACTTTGTTTGGGCTTCATTTCAGCATCTCCAGATCTGCTTCCAGATTGTGAACAAGAGGACTCTCCTGGTGGAGCTGCCTGGTCCCAGTTTGATAGGATGTGCTCCCCCCTCTCACTATGAAACACATCTCTATTAGTCCTTTGATTTATAGGATGAAAGAACCTGATCAAGACTCAATATTGTTCCAGCATTTATGTCTGAATTCATCTTTCAGTTTAAACCTGATTCTTGTTTCTAATCAACAATATTCACATTAAGTCTGTAACTATATGACTGTCTGAGGTTTAAGTGTTAAACATCTCCAATAATAAACTCACAACCTGCTGCTGTTAATGTGACTAACAGCTGCCACACAAACACATCATCACGCTTTAGTTTTCTTACATTTCCTCTGAACTTCTGAAGTTTATTATTCCACCTTTGGACCGGTCACTCTTCATGGACACACAGCTGGGCACTGTGGACTCTGCTCTGTCCTCGTCCATCCTGAGGAAACATCAGAAATAGTGATGAGACTGTGATGAAGGTAAATAATCTGGAGAGGTTGTAGTTAAATAATCCCAATTCACTGCATTTTTATCAAACAGGAACATTTCTAATCCATTCTGAATAACAATGAATCAATAAATCAATGATGTCTCTGTATCATTTTCATGTGTTCAGAGTTTAAGCTGCTTTTTTTAACTGTTCCCTGCAGTGAGAAAAGAACTGGCACCTTTTCCAGCCCCTCATCCTGCAGCACTGAATGTGCTCTAAAGTTCTTTCCAGAGCAAACGTCTCTGCACTTGCAGCAACATGTTGTAGTCATGGATCCGTGAGGAGAACCGGATACAGGAAACGCCCCCACTTTGATCCCAAAACCCAACTGGTGGCCAACGGTGGTCTGGCAAGACGGGGACGCTGGTCCATCGGGCCCACAACACTGGTTTTCCACAGGCCAACATGGTGAAAGGACTGTCTTCAGCTCAGCCACTAAATTATCTGGTGCTACATAAACATACTAGTCAGGACTTTTTAACTTCCCTCATTTGTTCCCCTCTTCAATTATTTCTATGATCCAAGTCCTCAAAGATCACTGCTCTATTTAAAATAGATGAAAGAAATGACACCCACTCCTGCATTTCTTTCACAGTGGTTCCACAACATAGAACAATAAACCACTGTGAGAAAACGTGCAACATGAACCCAAAATCCTGTTGGTGTCCTGTGATCCTGTGTGGATTTAGTTATTTAGTTTATTGTCTTAAATTGGTCCGGCTGAGAGATGCTAACTTGCACACGATTAGATGTTGTTTGACAGGTAATACCAAAATATCCAGCTGTGACCTGGACTGTTGAACAGCTCTAATAACTCTAAGAGCTTTTCACCTGTCACAAAAAAGTTTTAAAATGTTGTTAACACCTGTTAAGACTCTCTAACAACGTTAACAGCATAATACTCACTTTACACTCACCTTGTCGCTCTTCCTGCTTCGTCTGAACAGAATACTTTCACTTTCACTTTTAAAACCTAATCAACAGCTTTATGGCGTATATATTAATAACCATAAAAGCGTTCAGGGAGGGTTTAAAGTTCAAAGTTCTTTTAGGATCAGTAGCAAAGAGCAGAAAAATAAACTAAACTTCACTTAGAAAGACTATTCAACTATAACTAAAGCCAGACTATAAGAAAGTTAAATAAGACCTATTCATTTATAATGTATAACGATGTTTTGTGCTAAAACTAAATATGAAGTCTAGTTGAATTTTCTTAAGCCAAGAATTCTTCAGCTCTATGCAGCTCTTCAATAGTCACAAAAATGTTTTCAAATCTTGATTTTATCTCCAAACACAACTGTCAATTCTTTTCAATAATGCTCTTCGTTTCCACTCACCTTGTCGGTCTTCAGTCTTCCTGCTCAGTCTGAACGGAATACTTTTACCTTTCCTTTTTCCTCTGTTAATGAACAACTTTATGGCTGTTGATTTATATTCCACTACTATAAAAGCATTCTGGGAGGGTTCAAGATTAAAAGTGTTTTGCTATTTTAATGTCATAAATATGTTTTTGCATTTAAATGAAAACTGACTAACTTAGTTAAATAAATAAATAAGATTTATGATGCTTCAGAGATTTAGAAAGACTTGTAAAAGCAGCATATTTCTGCAGCCCTGGAGTCCAGGAGGAGCAGCAGAGGTCCGAATGTGTCGGAGCGCGTTTGACTATTGTCTGCAGTTCCACGCGTGTCCACCTGGTGGCGGTAAAGCATCACATGATATTTCTCCTTTTTGGAACTTCTTCAGCTGCGTTGAGCTTTAAATCTTCACCTGTCGCTCCCTTTAAGCTCTAAACTTTGCGGTTCTGTGTGTAGTTTGTTGGTTTGAATATTTCTGATGAATTCTGATGCTGACGACTGAAACTGTCAATGGCCAATAGAAAGTTTGTCCATTGTTCTACTGCGTCACACATTTTCATTATTATTTGTCATTTTTGGGTCTAAACTGGACCAGTTCTGTGAGCTGTTTTGCTTTTTCTGTGGACCAGATGTTCCAGGCAGGTTCCATCATCGGACACAGACGGAGACAGGTCACGTGACAACAGTCAGCCTTTAGTTCTTTATTACAGGAGGATCTGGTTTATATACAGACACGAATCTGCAAAATACTAAAAAGTCTATGAACCCAAAGTACTAAAAAGTCTACATCCACACACACGCGTGTATTAAGTGTTTAACACACGTGTGCGCGTACGTGCACACTGTATATTCATCTAATAACTGTTAGCTTCTAAAACAGCAAAGTAGAGTCACTGAGGCACGGCTTCACCTCCTTTACACCGAGGTTTCCCTGAGCAGGTGTGATGAACTGTTGCAGAAGGAAAAGCATGGAACATGTTAATAACCGGACACAACAACACTCAGGTTTATTGTCTGACGGCATCAGTGTCTCTGGTTGCATCTGTCTGAGGAGCATTGTGAAACCAGGAGCAGTGTAAATGAGGGGGGGAGGGGACAGTGAGTGGATGCTGCATT
>NW_026622181.1:0-12748 GCF_003711565.1 Takifugu flavidus | reverse complement strand
CACCCCCCTCCCAAAAAATGTGTCTGGAGCCGCAAAAAATTACAGAGTTTATAAACTTCTAAGTTTTAATCTTTATTTAAATTTTAACAGTTGAAACCAGTGAATACAACAAACAAGCCCACTTTAATATATATATGTATATATACATATGTTTAATAGTAGTAACCCATGCGTTCTCCCGTCCTCTTCGGGTTTGTTGGCAGCCAGCCAGTGATCAATGGACGCACCTTAAGATACAAAAAAAACTACATCAGTTCTGAGTATGAGGATTTTTTTGAAAAAATAGCTTATTAAATTATGTTCCTCTTACCTGTTTAGTGAGATTTCTGTGTCTGCATTTCCCTGCAGATCTTCCCTATGTTGGCGCTGTAAGATGTGACTTTCATCTTCACGCAGGACTGTAGAGTCTCGCTGGTGAAGCGGGAGCGGTATTTGGACTTTATAATGTTCATGCTTGAGAAAACTTGCTTGCATAAGTAAGTTGAGCCAAAGATGGATAGGACTCCAAATGCACACCTTTTCATGTTGATATAGGTGTCGGGAATGGCATTCCATGTTGCAAAAATAAGTTTGTCGGGTTGGGGTAGTTTTTCCATATCACTCCATTTGTGCTCTTTAGCGAGAGTAGCCCTCTGACGGACGACTTCTTCAAGATCCGCTGACAGGGATTTAAACTTGTTAACCCACAAAACTTTATCCGCAATATCGGCCAGTTCAATTTCTAGATCAGGCTTACTTACTCCTGTGAATGCGGATGTGTTCAGCAGGGATGGGTCGCTGTTCAGTGGTGCAACAGGGAAAGAGAGAGTCTGTTTCTCCTTTCTGAACTCACTGAACCTTTTTTCAAATGCAGCTTGCATTGCAGTAATGGCACGGTGGAAATAATCACAATTTATGTGATTGTTTGCTTCTTTGAACTCTCTTAGGGAGGGGAAGTGAGAGAGCGTGCCATTTTGTACATCTCTGGCGAACACTGTCATCTTGCGCTCAAATGCCAAAATCTCCTCCAGCATGTGCAGTGCCGTGCTTCCCTGTCCTTGGAGATTTTTATTCAGCATGTTCAAGTAACTTGTCATGTCCACCATGAAGTAAAACTTTTCCAGCCAAGATGGGTCTTCCAGTTCAGGATACCCAAGGCCTTTATTTCCCAAGAAGGTTTTTACGTGCTCCAGACAGGCAGCGAAGCGTTTCAGCACCTCCCCCCTGGACAGCCACCGGACTCTGTTGTGCAGCAGGAGATCTGAATACGTGTTTTCGACTTCTTCTAACAACGAACAAAACTGTCGGTGGCTTAACCCATTCGCAATTATTTTGTTCACTATCTTAATAACAAGGTTCATTACTTCCACACATTCAGGGGGAAATGTTTGTGCGCAAAGTGCTTCTTGGTGGATAATGCAGTGAAACGTCATCAGATCTCGGCCCAGTGACTTTTGAAGTAAATTCACAAAGCCCTTCTGTGCTCCTCTCATACTTGGCGCCCCGTCAGTAGATACCGACACTAGGTGAGTGGTGTTTATCCCTTTATCTTTAAGACAACTCACAACAGCATCACAAATGTCCTGCCCCCGAGTTTGGCCCTTAAGCGGTATGAGTTCAATCAGTTCTTCCTGCGGCCCATTAGCATTGGCGTACCTGCATAACAGTGCTATCTGCTCAATATCGTTTACATCACTTGACTCATCACAGGCAATTGAAAATGCTTGAGCTGAATTAATATCATCAATTTGATTACTACTGATATTTGCTGCCATTTTAATGGTCCTGTCCTTAACAGTCTTTGCAGAGAGAGGCATGTCTTTAATTTTCTGAACAATTTCATTTTTGTTTTTAAAATCGGAGAATAGATGCTCTGATATTTGAATAAACGTTTCTTTTATGTATTCTCCGTCTGTGAACGGCTTACCCCTCTTCACGATCTCCTGAGCTGCCAAAAAACTAGCAGCTGTAGTTGACTGTGGAGAGCTGATCCATTTTTTGAAAGATAGTTTTCTCTCTTCAGCTTGTCGTTGCAATTCCGAAATTGCTCTCTGGCGCTCATCTTCGGTTGGGTATTTTTCAGCAAATGCTAAATGCTTGCTTTGAAAATGTCTTTCAGCGTTACTTTTTTTGTTGTTTGATAGTTTCTCGCCACATATCAAGCACGCAGGTAAGCCAGCGTCATTGGCGGTGAATACAAAAGCAGATGTCCACGCTGCATTAAACTCTCTATTTTCTTCCGAATTTTTTCTTTTTGGGGCTCTTTTCATGCTTACAGTGGTAGGGGTTCCCGCCGTGGTACCACCAGCAAGTGAAGGCGACGGCTGCTGACGTTGATGTGACATATATTTAAAGTGACAAATTATAAAAAAAATAATTAAAAAACTTTATTTAGATGGTATCAACTAAAACCCTAGGGGAATTGTGCAACAAAATGAACACATAATGACCATAATAAAAGAAAAAAAAACATTCCATGTTTTTTTGTCATGGCCATCGGGAGCCACTATAAGGAGGCTGAAGAGCCGCATGCGGCTCCAGAGCCGCAGGTTGCCTACCCCTGGGATAGACCCTTCCTTTCAATTTACTCAGTGCAACATTTATTAGTCGGGATATCACACCCTTGTGTGGTCTGCTGAAATCACCACTATTCACAGCTTTAAGGCAGATGTCCTTTGGTGACTTATGAGACATATACCATGGCTGTTCCGAAACCACACACTCATTCCCTATTCACTACTCACTACATGGGGGACATGGATTGAGTGAACTACGTAGCGCACTCAATTCAAAATAGCTTTCGGACACTACGGCGCACATTAAATGACGTAATGTTGTCGCATAATAATAACGAACCGTTCCCCGGGAAAAGTGGCCAGGTCCATTTAATTATTTTAACCCATCCGAAACATACCCAAACACATTCAGCGCTCGTTTCTTTTAAAGTGCAATATTTTACCCTATTATTATCTTTATAATAATAATAGATTAAAATATTAATGTCAATAACAATAACATAACACTTCCTTATTATCTCAAATAATTAGTGTCCGGTGACATTTTCGCGCCATGACATGATGGTACATTCTCAAATATCTATATAAGTAATACAGGAATTTTACATACAGGAATTTTACATCACAAAATGGCTCCAGAACTGCTTTTCATTATCTTTAATATTCTTTTGCTGCGATCCCGCCGTCTGGTGAGGAACAGATGCGTCCGAAGGACAATTTTGGCTCTAAGATCCAGATATCAAACTGTAAGTGAGGGAGGGGGGGGGAAACATTTGATGGTAGATTGATTTCCACATTTATGTGTTATTTTAAGATGGTCATATTGTATCAAACAGCACAGTGGAAAATTGCCTTTAAAAAAAACAACAACAACTTTGTTTTACCAACAGAACGCGCAACCATCACAGTATTGTGTGCAGAACAGGCATGTTCCATTGCTGGCGATGTACATTGATGGCCAAACTGACCTCCGCCCAGACTTCCGTCTCTCTCGGTCAACGGTGGCCAAACTCATCCATGTCCTGCGCACACCGTTTGACCATGGCTGGGGTCTGGAAGTGGAGGTTTTAGTCTACCTTTTCTGGCTGGCAAGCGCAACCTCTTACGTTGTGGTGTCCAGGGGATTTTCAATTCCACGGTCCACAGTCTTTGACATTGTTCACAGGATGTCAGACAAAGTTCTGTCCCTGAAGAATCGGACCATCAAATTTCCGAGTCTGGTAGACATTCCTGATATTGCTGCTGGATTTCAGCGCCTGTCAGGATCACCGGCTCTTCAAAATGTGGTGGGCAGCATTGACGGGTGCCACATTAGAATTAAGTCCCCAGGTGCACATGCTCACTGTTATTTCAACAGGAAGCTTTTCTATTCCATCCAGCTGCAAGCAATGTGTGACCACCAGGGCCTTTTTATAGACATTTTTACTGGCTACCCAGGCTCAGTCCATGACGCGCGAGTCCTGAGAAACTGCCCTCTGTATGTTCAGGGACTGTACCCACCTGAGGGATATTGTATAGTTGGGGATGGTGGCTATCCCTGTATGTCCAGGCCTATAGCCCTGGTTACACCGTACAGGGAGCCAGTGGCGAATATGATGGTGGCCAGGTTCAACAGACATCATGCAAAAGCCCGTTCTGTGATAGAACGGGCTTTTGGCATTATGAAGACCAGATGGCGGGCAATATTTTTTAAAGCTCTGGAGGTGAAGCCTGCATTTGCCACCAAGGTTGTTGCATGCTGCACCATTCTGGACAATGTGTGCTTGCAGAATGGTGACAGCATGGAACCCTCAGAAGATGCACTTGGGTCAGATGACACTGGTCAAATGCAGCCAGACCTACAATGTGAGGAGCAAATTCGGAACAGACTCGCTGCTGCCCTGTCAGCACCAACCCACCTCCCATCAGCTCTCTGTGAACATGATTACATTTAGGACTGGTCTTTATAATCCAGCGTTTTGGAGCATGATGTCTGTTGAACCTAGCTGGTTCCTCTTAATTTGAAAGACTTTTGTGTTCCATTTTTGTAAATAGGTATTAAATAATCCAAATTGGATAAATGCAAGTTCTTTATGTGTGTGTTTATGTAAATAGTTTTCATTTCAAAATCAAAAACTGTATCAATTAAATTTACACTTTGAATAAAGCATTTGTTATCAACCATATGATGCGAAGAAAGCAATCTTTGATGGAAGTTAACTTGATTTAAACAATTTAATATTACAAACACAACAGTACAATTATACAATTTAATATATACTTTTTAACATTTTATCTAGGAGTTTCTCTAAGAGATCTAAAAGTCTCTCATCCCTGGCTTCCTCTCGTGTTGCCCTTTCCTCGGCCCTCTCCAGCAGCTCCAGGACCCTATCGCGCCGCTGGCGCTTGCGTGTTGCTGGCCCTGGTTGCTCCTCCTCTGTCCCTGACTCACCATCAGGTCTCTCCGGGACTGAATGTGAGGAGCCTGACGTAGAATGGCCCTCCCCCCAGGCTGAGGCAATGAGGCATGGGGGCCGAATGGAGGGCCTGCCACCTATTGCCTCATCATGAGCGGGAACTATTTCCACTTGTCAGCAGTGACCTCCCCAGACTCAGTCCCAGACCCTGATGGTGGTCTCCGAAGCTCCTACAAATAGGGAATAAGCGAATAATTCAAACAGTAATGCAACATTTCCTAAATTATTAGTCTGTTACATTTAGACCAAATTTAAAGCAATTATTACAAAACTTGTAGGTTTTTTTAAGGTTCTCCCACTTTTTGGCTGCTCGTGCTGGAGTCAGCTTTCCTGTGAGGCCATTTCCCTCAGCACAGCTCTACAATTGGAACAAGGACATAAACAAATTGCAGAAGTCCATCAGTTTAGTTTCTGGATTGTGATCACACCAGATTCCAAGTTACAGCAATACAATACAGTATTTAATAACATTTTGCCACCACCCACTCCATCCTGCTGCAGCAGAAAACCTCTTCCCGGAGAAGAGGTGGTCCTTCTCCATCCGGCATCGGATCATCTTATTTATATCATCGTCACTCCCTTAAGAAATCAATTCAAGCCATCAGTCTGCGTTATATTAATACCACTCCTACAGTACCTTAAATTTGCATTTGAAATGCACCGACTCTAGTACGGCAGAATTAAAGCGGTACGTAATCTAATAAGATGCTTATAGTCGCATATAATAAATAAAGGCAAAAAACATTTAAAATGGAGGCAGCAATGTTCAACTAAAGTGAAAGAATTTTTACGCTCTAGTAAGATATGTGAAACAAATACCATATATAATAATAACATAATATTACATACATTTGTACGTCATGTCTGCTCGTTTACCCGCCATCGACAGATTACCACGTGATACCGTAAAGGCTGATGGGATATATTACCGAGTTCGGGTGCATCGGTGTACACTACTTTTTACAGTGCATTGTGGGATACATTGAGTGCACTAGTGATGCTCACTAAGAATTCGGACACTATTTCAAAATGGCGTCCACGCGATTGAGTGCACTATGTAGGGTATAGGGGGGGTGGTTTCGGACACAGCCCATATGTCACCACAGTCATCTTTCAGTTCTATTCTCTTCACCTTTTCAAGAACACCTCCATGAGTCAAGCCAACTCGGTCCTGTATTTTTGTTCAGGTAAGGGAGGTAGAAGTAGCGATATTATATGTTCTACTCCAATGCAAGAAATTATATGCAATAACGAATAATGGAACATTAAGCAGCCTTGTTAACTCCAGCTCCTGCCCCATTGAACTAAAGGATCAGGTATTTACAGACGTAGGAGACACCCCTGTCTCAACAGATGCATGGTTTTTACAGAGGACCATTTATCAGGTAATATACTGTATATGGTGAGGAAATTGCAACTTCACAAGATACTAAGGAACAAGTACAAGAAGCACAGACTGAGGTGACAGACCAAGTAACACAGGAACCTTCAGTGACTCATAAAAGTCAGGAAGACAAAGAGACAGTTTCAATCTCTCCTCAATCAGAAGGAGATAAGACCAGTTCCGTAGTTCAGGAAGTCAAAGAACCAGCTTCAGTCAGTGAGGAGGATGAAAACTCAGCTTCAGTCTCTCCCCGATCAGAAGGAAATAAGGTCATTTTTGTAGATGAGGAGGACGAAGAACCACCTTTAGTCTCTTTTTGTTCAGATAGAGATTTAGGATGGAATTTCAGCCCTTCTGTAACTGATGATGAACCAAAGGAATATCCAGCCTCCCTAAATCGCTGCTATTCAGAAAGAGATTGCACCATTTCTTTACGTGAAGAGGAACCACAGGAAAAGAAAGACATTGAAACACAAGACATATGTCAAGCTCATAAGTAAGCTAGTTTATCAAATTTATGTCAAAGCAAATATGGAACCTCAATGCAGTGATGACCTCATCGCGTACCTCTATGAATATATCTGAAAGAGAGTCAAAGATGAAGTTATATATATCACTGATGACTCATTTAAAAAGATGGACAATAAAATCCAAAAGATCCTGCGCAAAGAGTTAGGCAATCCAACAAGGTTCTCGTCTTACTCGAGTACTCGGAGGAGCCAGTCGTTGCAGACTGCATGGTCACCATCTTGCGTAAACTCGTCAAGAGGCCATCTAAAAAGAGGAACATTTTCTCCAGGGTTTTCTCACATAAGGCTCAGAACTTTGGGAGTTTTTAACATGTTTTATCATCCCCCTGCTGATGATTGATTACTAGAAGAAATAGTTGTAGTAAGCAAGTGACCAAAAATCCTACAATAAAAGTTAGCCAGGTTGACTTGAAAGTTTATTTCAGAAAATAGGCTGATGAAAATGGTATTTATGTATAATCAATACTGCAGAAAGTAAGACACAAAACCAGAACTTGTACTCAACAGAAAAGGTTAATAAAATATATTGGGACCTGGTGAGGTTGTGCGTGTGTGTATTTTAGGTGATATTTTTGGAACTTGCCTCAACGTGTCCAGGTCAAATAAAACATCACCCAGAGAATCTAAAGATTGTTACATATATCTTCCATGTGACAGTTGGGTCTATACTACAGCCAGTTTGTATAAGGATAAAAGCCACAGTATGAGGCGTATACACAGTTTTCAGCATAGAATTGATGGCCTCTTATAGTGCCTAAAAACAAAAACATGTTATTTGTAGTTCAATTCCAACTTTGTTATCAAGATCAGATATTTGGTCTATGATAGACACAAAATAATGCATTAAATTATTTATAAACAAGAGAATAAGGGCAGTGTATAATTATTAAAATAAAGCAGTTTTGTGACTTTGGAGTTATTATCACAGCTTTAACACACAAACAGCAGATATGGATCAAAGCACTACATATTACTTGTGCTATAAAGCTTTGATCATTAATATAGTTTTGTTTAGGTAAGGGGAAAGTATTATATGTTCAACACCATGCAGTAAACTATATGCAATAACGAATAATGAAAAATTAAGCAGCCTTGTTAACACCAGCTCCAGCCCCTGCCCCATTGCACTGAAGGGTCGGGTATTTATAGAATCAGAAGACACCCCAGTCTCCATGTGGTATATGGTTTTTACAGAGGATGATGAGGAAGTTGCCAACTTCACAAGATATTCAGCAACAAGTACAAGAAGCACAGACTGAGGTGATAGACCAAGAACCACAGGAACCTTCAGTGACTCCTGAAAGTCAGGAAGACAAAGAAACAGCTTTGGTCAGTGAGGAGAAAGAAGACTCAGCTCCAATCTCTTCTCAATCAGAAGCAAATCAGGTCATTTTTGTAGATGAGGAGGACGAAGAACCAGCTTCAATCTCTCCTAGCCCATCTCCATCACTCTCTTATGATTCAGATGGAGATCCAGAAGCAAGTCAGACCATTTCTGTAAACGAGGAGGACAATGAATCAGGGTTCCTACTCTCCTCATTCAGATGGAGATTCAGGAGAAAGATCATTTCTATAATTGAGGATGAAGAACACCTTTAGTCTCTTTTTGTTCAGATAGAGATTTAGGATGGAATATGAGCCCCTCTGTAACTGATGAGGAAACCAAAGGAACCTTCAGGACTCATGAAAGTCAGGAAGCCAAGGAACCAGCTTCAGTAGGTGAGGAGGATGAAAACTCAGCTTTAGTCTCTCTCGATCAGAAGGATATAAGGTAATTTTGTCGATGAGGAGGACGAAGAACCACTTTAGTCTCTTCTAAACAGCCATCTAAAAAGAGGAACATTTTCTCCAGGGTTTCTCAAATAAGCTCAGAAACTTGGGAGTTTTTAACATGTTGTGTCATGCCTGGTGATGATTGATTACCAGAAGAAATGGTTGCAGTAGCTGTTGGCAATTTACATCAAGCACACCTATTGGATTTGGGATGAGCGCCTGTCTGGGATGGAGGGTGTTTTGTGTGTGGGTTCGGGCTCTGGAGTGCTCGTGGAGGTCCAATGGGAGTTGGGCTCCGTGTGCCCCCTGGACGAGTTTCGATGCTGTCGGTTGGAGCCAACCAGTTGGCTTGACGAGTTTTCGACGTTTAGAGATGTACTGCTGTTTGTTTGTGTTTTTACCTTTGTTTTTTAAGTTGAAACTTTATTGCCTGCTTCGGTCTGATGAAATAAAAACTTTAATTTTTTTTTTTATTTCTTTATACATGTTTTATTATATAATTATCACCGATGTTAATTTTGATCATTTCATAAAATGTCAATATGCATGAATTCTGCATGTTTTGGGCTTCATCTCAATACAAGACCTTTTTTTTAACTATAGATGTTAATTTGGGATCACATCCCTCAATTATTCATAAACTAGCAGACTAGAGTGTTGCGTTGCCATGGGAATTGTATTTTACCACTATCCATTGTCCCTAAGTGGAAAGCAAGATAGTCATGTGGCCATGTTGGTGATGATGCTACACAAAGTACCTACTTTGTTATAAAGATCCAGATATTTGGTCTATGATAGACACAAATAATACATTAAATATTTATAAACAAGAGAATAAAGACAATATATAAATAAAGCAGTTTTGTGACTTTGGAGTTATTATCACAGCTTTAACACACAAACAGCAGATATGGATCAAAGCACAACACATTAATTGTGCTATAAGGCTTTGAGCCATTCATATATTTTTGTTTAGGTAAGGGAAAAGTATTATATGTTCAACACCACTGCAATAAACTATATACAATAACAAATAATGGAAAAATTAAGCAGCCTTGTTAACACCAGCTCCAGCCCCTGCCCCATTGAACTGGAGGGTCAGGTATTTACAGAATTAGAAGACACCCCAGTCTCCAACAGATACGTGGTTTTTACAGAGGACCATTTATCAGATAATATATATGACGAGGAAGTTGCAACTTCAGAAGATATTCAGTCAGGTTCCTACTCTCCTCATTCAGATGGAGGTTTAGGAGAAAAGAACGTTTCTTTAATTATGGATGAACAACTACCTTTAATCTCTTTTGTTCAGATAGCGATAGTGATTTAGGATTGAATATCAGCCCTTCTGTAGCTGATGAAGAACCACAGGAACCTTCAGTGACTCCTGAAAGTCAGGAAGACAAAGAAACAGCTTCGGTCAGTGAGGAGAAAGAAGACTCAGCTTCAATCTCTCCTCAATCAGAAGCAAATAAGGATTTTTGTAAATGAGGAGGATGAAGAACCAGCTTCAATCTCTCCTAGCCCATTTCCATCACGCTCTTATGATTCAGATGGAGATCCAAAAGCAAGTGAGACAATTCTGTAAACGAGGAGGATAATGAGTCAGGTTCCTACTCTCCTCATTCAGATGGAGATTTAGGAGAGAAGACCGTTTCTTTAATTGAGGATGAACAACTACCTTTAGTCTCTTTTTGTTCAGATAGCGATAGAGATTTAGGATTTAATATCAGCCCCTCTGTAACTGATGAGGAACCACAGGAACCTTCAGTGACTCATGAAAGTCAGGAAGACAAAGAACAGCTTCAGTAGGTGAAGAGGACAAAGACTCAGCTTTAGTCTCTCCTCGATCAGAAGGAAATAAGGTCATTTTTGTAGATGAGGAGGACGAAGAACCAGCTTCAATCTCTCCTAGCCCATCTTCATCACTCTCTTATGATTCAGATGGAGATCCAAAAGCAAGTGAGACCATTTCTGAAAACGGGGAGGATAATGAGTCAGGTTCCTACTCTCCTCATTCAGATGGAGATTTAGGAGATAAGACCGTTTCTTTAATTGAGGATGAAGAACCACCTTTAGTCTCTTTTTGTTCAGATAGAGATTTAGGATGGAATATCAGCCCCTCTGTAGCTGATGAGGAACACGGGAATATCCAGCCTCTCCTAAACTGTCCTACTATTCAGAAAGAGATTGCACCATTTCTTCATGTGAAGACGAACCACAAGAAAAGATAGAGACGTTCAAACACAAGACATATGTCAAGCTGTTCATACATAAGATCATTTATCAAATTTATGCCAAAGCAAATATGAAACCTCCATGCAGTGATGACCTCATCGCGTACCTCAATGAATACATCTGGGAGAGAGTCAAAGATGAAGATATATGTATCACCGATGACTCATTTAAGAAGATGGACAACAAAATCCAAAAGATCCTGCGCAAAGAGTTAGGCAATCCAAACAAGGTTCTCTTCTTACTCAAGTACTCGGAGGAGCCAGTCGTGCAGACTGCATGGTCACCATCTTGCGTAAACTCCTCAAGAGGCCATCTAAAAAGAGGAACATTTTCTCCAAGTTTTTCTCACATAAGGCTCAGAAACTTTGGGAGTTTTTAACATGTTGTATCATCCCTGCTGATGATTGATTACTAGAAGAAATAGTTGCAGTAAGCAACCTGTCGGCAATTTACATCAGGCCACCTATTTAGGGACGAAGCGCCTGTCTACCAGCGTCGGAGAGTTTTGGTGTTTTCTCTGGTCTCCACGGCGCCCAATGGAAGTGGAGAGCGCGCGAGACTTGACCCCTCTGTTGGCTCCGCTGTGGAGCTCTTGGTGCACCCCAGAAGGCTGGACGAGTTTTCCCCCACGGTCCAGGAGGACTACCAGTTTGTTGTTAAAGAAAAACTAGTTTTTGGACTTTTAGCACTGCTTTTTGCCTGCTTTCGGGTCCTGTGAAAACCCCAACCTTAACACATTTATGTTTTAATTTGATCATTATTTCATAAAATGTCAAATAAAAATGCCATTTTTGAATTTCTGCACGTTTTTGGGCTTTCAATCTCATTGCAAGACCTTTTTTTTAACTATAGATGTTAATTTGGATCACATCCCTCATTTATTCATAAACTAGCAGACTAGAGTGTTGCGTTGCCATGGGAATTGTATTTTACCACTATCCATTGTCCCTAAGTGGAAAGCAAGATAGTCATGTTGGCCATGTTGGTGATGATGCTACACAAAGTACCTCCGGGAATTTTCTGCTATGTGAATGAGATTTTTTTTTACAGTGACAAAAGGTGCTCCAAGTGGTCCCAGGTTCAACACAGTTTTTCCAAGCATGGATTTTCCCTTCTGTTTTGGATAGTGAAAGGGATAGACCCTTCCCTTTCAATTTACTCAGTGCAACATTATTAGTCGGGATATCACACCCTTGTGTGGCCTGCTGAAATCACCACTATTCACAGCTTTAAGGCAGATGTCCTTTGGTGACTTATGAGACAATATACCATATGTCACCACAGTCATCTTTCAGTTCTTATTCTCTTCACCTTTTCAAGGATACCTCCATGAGTCAAGCCAACTAGGTCCTGTATTTTTGTTTAGGTAAGGGAGGTAGAAGTAGAGATTATATAGTTCTACTCTAATGCAAGAAATTATATGCAATAACGAATAATGGAAAAATTAAGCAGCCTTGTTAACGCCAGCTCCAGCTTCATCCCCTGCCCCATTGAATTGAAGGATCAGGTATTTACAGACGTAGGAGACACCCCAGTCTCCAACAGATGCATGGTTTTTACAGAGGACCATTTATCAGGTAACATATATGGTGAGGAAATTGCAACTTCACAAGATACTAAGGAACAAGTACAAGAAGCACATACTGAGGTGACAGACCAAGAAACACAGGAACCTTCCGTGACTTATAAAAGTCAGGAAGACAAAGAGCCGTTTCAATCTTTCCTCAATCAGGAGATGAGACCAGTTCTGTAGTTCAGAAGTCAAAGAACCAGCTTCAGTCAGTGAGGAGGATTAAAATATCAGCTTCAGTCTCTCCTCGATCAGAAGGAAATAAGGTCATTTTTGTAGATGAGGAGGACGAAGAACCACCT
>NW_026622180.1:0-12980 GCF_003711565.1 Takifugu flavidus | reverse complement strand
GGGTGGAGAGGCGGCGGCTAAACTTCTCTCCCTTACGTCAAGGGTCTATCAGTTGTGAATTTTTCCATCCCGTTTCGCGTTCTGGCCGCATACAGTGGATGGAAAATGACGTCCTTCGTGACATGTTAAATCAGTTCGTCTTCGTTCACATCAACAACATCCTCATCTTCTCGGAGACGAGGAAGGAGCACGTTCAGCATGTCCGCCTGTTCTCCAGCGCCTTCTTGTGGACCCAGTTTACCTCCGCTCCCATTCTGTCACCCGGATCCCAGCTTTCTTCAAAAAGCCGCTGCCTTCTGATCACCAGCGTTTGCTCGTTTAATCTGTTTTGTGGTAAACATGGATAAATGGCATCTTCTCGTCATTCCTACCTTTCGGATAACTTTCTCTATTTTCTCTCACATCTCGTCCTAAGTCCCCACGCGCCCCTCACTCAGAGAAATGATCTGCACTTCATGCATCTCACTTTTTCACCACGCTGTGCACAGTCATCAAGGTCAATTAAATCTTGTTTAAAACACCTTCAATCTGTGTGTCTGCTTACAGGTCCTGCCCGAACGGTACACCTAACACGGACTTTAGGTCCACAAAGCAGTTTCAGTAGTTGGATTAAGGACGTAGTCAAGCTTCTCAAGGCGCCAATCCTCCTGGACAATTCAGTTGGAGCCACGTTGCCTCTAGTGGCCACTTGTTGAAAAGCATGGACTCTTATTTAGGAGCCTTTACCATTTGCAAACTGCTTTTAAACACAAAAATTATCATATAAAAAAAAATGAAAACCAGCTTTTTTCGATTATTTAAACTATACTTTTACTGTTTGTAAAATGACCCAGAGCCTATAATCATGATAATATAGTGACACAACACCAGTAATTATCATTAATTTGGTAATAGACATTTCTTTGCTGTACATTATGATTAGCCCCTGGGATGGATCATTGAGAGCAGCAACCTTTATTTTATTGATAGTGTTGTTTTTAACTACCAACAAATATACAAAATTAAGATATCTTTATTTTAAAATTCCCTATTTAAGCTGTGCAATGAATAAAACAATCCAATGTGTTTCCAGGAACAGGATCATCAATGAGAATATTATTTAGGCTAACTGTGATTTGTGGTGTGCCGAGTTTAAATAAAATACAAAACACCTGAAATGATGCTGCAATGAGTTTATTTTATATTCTGAGATCCAGTGTCATTTTAAGCTGAAGATGCCAAATTGGTTACAGGGTGTATGTTTAGTCACCCTGGTTTGAGGTCTGGAGACACTTTTTAAAGCCTTGCTGATGAGAAAACCAGTGAAGCTGGTGGTTTTACCAATGCCACTGACCCAACATTCTTTCGGCAGGACCACAGACACCGTGTCTCCTTGCTGAAGTTCCAGACATGCAGTGCTGGAAGCGTTATCAACATGCTGAATCCCTGGCTTGTTACTGTTGAACGCCTTCACGATGGCTTCATCATTCTTCATCAGAGTCAGCCCCGATTGTTCCCTTTTGTCAGCTTGGTAGGAGAAGATGAAGCAGTAATAGCCTGCGACAGGAGCTTTGAAGAGGCCTGTAAGAAGAGAAACTTTGAGTTTTACTTTTTAGGCTCTCAAACCTGAAGGAAACTGCCTGATGTGTGTCCATCAGCTGAACAGTGTGACTCACCTGTACTGATGTCGTACGCCTCCCCCATGTTGGTGTTTGCCCTGTTGAAAATCAAAGTTGTGTCTCCCTGAAAGGGTCCAACATACCCTCCTGTCTGTAGGACTGCTGTGAAAAGGACACCTGTAGGAAAAACACCCTCATGCTGTTATTGTTATTACAGTGTTATATAAAGTACCATATAGAAAGAGGAGCTTCTTCACTCACTCATCTTTGTTGATGGATCAGTCACGATAGAGGTCGTCTGCTCTTGGCTCTGTGTCACCAAGCTGTTGAGCTCAGGCTGTCTGTGGCTGCTTTTATACCATCAGTGATGCCGACTTAGAGGGCTGATACTTTTCTCTGGAAATCTTTGCAATCTCCTCCACCCTGTTTATCGTAATGACTCAACAAGCTGTTTGGGCCATTTTAGTTGAAGTTTTGCACCACAGACAGTTGACAGAAACAGGTGGGCACAGTTCTTCAGAGCTTGTGGATGGACCTTGAACAGTTGCCATGTTGAAGTGTGTTGAAATGACCTGCAAACTAACGTGAAATTCTCTGGAAGATCAGGCGCTGCCATAGTAAACTTTAGATGTTTAGCTCCCTCTTAGATATTCTTGTTTAATGATTAATTCAACTCAAGCTTAAGGACCAAGGTGGAATTTAATGGTTGTTTAACAGAATTGGAGGAGATGTGGCCTCTTTATTTTTTTTAACATGTATATTTTACCTTACTTTACCTAACTTTATAGTTGCATAACTGCACATTTACTGATGTTTGTGAAAAAAAATAGATCAGATAAGATAAATAAATTTTCTTTGAGTGGAGCAGCAACAGTTGAGGTCAATTTAATCATTGTCCAGTGCTTTTGAATGCTGAAGCTCCAGCCGGAGCATCTCTGGTAAGCGTGAAGGAGTCCAGGTCATTTCCCAAACCAGCTGGAGCTGTTAGGATGTGGAGGACAGATGGTGTTTTTCTTTGTTCCACTGCTTGTTTTTTTGTGCTGTTTCCCTCATTTGTCCAGGCCTGGTGCGGTAGGCAGATTTCTCCAACTCCTCCTCATCAGCTCATCAGGAGCAGCAGTATTTATCTCCAGCTCCTCCACTTGTGAGTTGACAGTTTGTCGCTTAAACGCCAAGTGTTAATTGCCTACCCGCTCCTGTGCTCGTTCGCTTTGATTTGTTACTCTGATCACCTTTTGTGCAGCCTCACCTGTCAACACATACGGTGCACTGTGATCATCACCGGTATGGATGTATGAAATAAGCTAAAAATGGGAATAAAACAGGGATAATATCGACATGGAGTCTTTACTATAGAACAAAACCAAAAGAAAACATGTGACACTGTTGTGGTCCAGGATTCCCAGTTGTGTTTTTCCTGCAGGGGGCGTGGTGGAGCCATGCTCCGGCCACCTGTTGGCGCACCTGCAGGACATCAAGCGATCAGCCGCCTATTTAAGGTCTAAGACTCCAGCCTACCAGCGTCGGAGGATTTTTGTGTGACTTGGTATTTCTGGTGTCTCTGTTGGTTTTGAAAATTCTTGTGATTTTTATGGCTCCACGCTGGAGCTCTTTGGCTGCACCCAGAGGAAGAACTGTTGCTTCCCAGCAGTCCAGGAGGACTGTCCTTTTGTGTTTGTTTAATAAAACCAATTTTTGGACCTTTGATCACTGCGTCTTGTCTGCGTTCGGGTCCTGGACAACCACGCATCGTAAAAAACACATTCACAAAAATCAGAAACTGTGTCTCAGGAGAGAGTTTCTTTATTTTACCGAGACAGCTGATGGAAAGAACGGTGGCAACACTCGTGGTTTCACCTGCTGCTTCATGCAGGAGCACTGTTTGTGACATCTCTGCTGAGGACTGTGTGATACATTGATCGTGACTCTGGATGCCCCATCAGTTGAGCACATCTGTCGAACTCCCTCAAGCAAAGATTGGGGCACCAAGAATTTACTGTGACGATGGAAGCAACTTCTTGGGCTAGCTAGCTAACACCTGAGAAATGTTTTTATGGTGGTTGAAAAGAGGCTTCCTCTGGATGGGGCAGACGTTTTGAAGTGGCTGTTGAAGCTGCTCCTAATCATGAAGATAGCAGCTTGGCTAAGTATTGCCCACATGACTGGGTGGTGCTGCTGTTACTTACCACATCAATTTTAATCTGGCTTTTGCCAGCCTGCTTATCTTGTCACTCCATGTTTAGGAATCATGCCGATACTTGTACTCACGTGTCTAGTGAGGATCGTCCAATTTTTGATGCTGAAATCAGCCAACTAGCAGAGGAAGCTTTTCCCAATTATGGGCAAAATGCCCCCAAAAGTCAGGTGCTTCTGTGGAACTATTTGAAATGTATGTGATTATCAGAATGAGAACCAAATGATTGATATCATAAGTAGCTTAGCATATGCTAAATGACAAGATGTCCACACTCTGTGTGTGCCAAGCTCATGTTAGTGTCAGCAAGTTCAACAAAAGGCCAAGGTGACAAACTGTTTTTCTAGATAAAATCCATACGACTGTTTAATTGTGTGGAGTCAAAACAGGAACAGTATCAAGTGTGCATTGAGGAAGTCTGGTAAAACATGGTGGGTCAAGGAAAGGTCAGGTCATGTTCTGCTGAGACAAGGGAAATCACCTGATTTCATGCACCTCACTTTTTCACCACACCAGCTGCTGTTTGTTTGCTTACGGGTCCTGTCTGAACCACGTACTTAACATTACAATCGGACCAATATTGACCCGGTGGACAATGACGCTGTTCAGCAAGCTTTGGTGGCACGTCTGCGCTGATCGGGGACCACGACAAGCTTTTGTCGGATATGTGGAGTTCCCTCCAGAGTCTTTCAGCTAGTATTGGACTCTCTTTGGGCAGGAGTGGCCAGCTCCCCCCTCGCAGTCCCCCACGGATTCAGCGTCGTCCGGAGCCTCCGCTTCGTTGCACCTCCTTTTTCCGCTGTACCACGTGAGCCTTCCATTCCCGAGCGGCCTCAGGTGAAGCGGGCAGGTGCGGTAGTTTTTTGCTACAATGCTCTTTGGTTTCTGATCTTCAGCCGTTGGGCTAAGATTGCCTTTACTGTTCATTTATTATCAGGGAGAGCTGCGCAGTGGGCCACTGCTGTAATTGAGAACCAGACACACGGTCCCGCGCATTTTCGTTCGTTTAAGGATGAGCTCAGGCATGTGTTGGATCATCCGGTTCAGGGTGGAGAGGCGGCGGCTAAACTTCTCTCCTTACATCAAGGGTCTACATCATTTGCGGATTTTTCCATCCCGTTTCGCGTTCTGGCCGCATACAGTGGATGGAAAATGACGTCCTTCGTGACATGTTAAATCAGTTCGTCTTCGTTCACATCAACGACATCCTCATCTTCTCGGAGACGAGGAAGGAGCACGTTCAGCATGTCCGCCTGGTTCTCCAGCGCCTTCTTGAGGACCCAGTTTACCTCCGCTCCCATTCTGTCACCCGGATCCCAGCCCTCTTCAAAAAGCCGCTGCCTTCTGATCACCAGCGTTTGCTCGTTTCGTCTGTTTTGTGGTAAACATGGATAAATGGCATCTTCTCGTCATTCCTAGCTTTCGGATAACTTTCTCCATTTTTTTCACATCTCGTCCTAAGTCCCCACGTGCCCCTCACTCAGAGAAACGATCTGCACTTCATGCACCTCACTTTTTCACCACGCTGTGCACAGTCATGAAGGTCAATTAAAATTTTTGTTTATACACCTTCAAGATGTTAGTCTGCTTACAGGTCCTGCCTGAACGGCACACCTAACACGGACTTTAGGTCCACAAAGCAGTTTCAGTAGTTGGATCAAGGGGGTAGTTGAGCTTCTCAAGGCAGACTACCTTGGGGTGTTAGTCCGGCAACATCGCCAATACTCTGGGATTATTCAAGTGGAGCGACGTTGCCTCTAGTGACCACTTGCTGAAAAGCATCGACTCCTATTTATCAGCTGTTTTGATTTGCAAACTGCTTTTAAACACAAACATCATAAATAACGAAAATGAAAGCCAGCTTTTTAAGATTATTTAAACTTCAATGTTACTCTATGTAAAGATGACCCTGTTGTGGTTCGGTTAGTGGTGGGCAAGTGAAGCTTCATCAAGCATTGAGGCTTTCCTCACAATTGTGCCTAACAAGATTCAAAGCCTCGAGACTTCAGTGATGGTGACATCTGGTGGACAACTGAAGCCATAGCAACCTCTAAAGAGCACGACTGAATCACTGGCACTGTTTCAATCCCATGACACCAATAAAAGTTCATTGTGTGCTCATCCAGGCCTTTTGTTCATTCATACCAAATAATGATTATATCGTCTTTACAAAAATAAAATATGCAGGTGCTCTCCCCCTTACCCTAAAACACATTCAAGATTAACCTAAAGAATAAATGCAAATTATATTAAGGGTTCAGTGTTGGTTAAGGGTTTGAGATTTATTTAAAAACTGTACTAAAAGTCCCTGACAGGATGAGAGATCCTTCCTACTTTGCAAATGATCATGGTGTTTGAATTCAGAAACATTGTTTGTGTGTGTGTGAAGTGTTTTTAAGGAAAACCTTTAAAGGTAATGGTTTGTCATTTGGGGACTTGTATGTTTGATTTGGAATGATTATTCATTGAAGCAGACAAGTTATTTCCTCTTCACAGGTTTTTATGGAGAAACATCATTTTTTCTGCTGTTGCAGGCTTCGGTCTGCTCCTCTTCTGGCTGACCAGCTCCCCAGCTTTGGATAATATCCTTTCACAGGGAACAGATGATGCTGAGATGCACAGATACTTGCATGCAAGTTTCTGCAGCGTAGGATATAAAGTCTTCCGTGCCACCCAGTACTTCAAGGGATCCTCAGCTCTTGTCAGAATTTGTTCTTTCAAATATCTATGACACAGACAGTAAGACAATGAATGAGTGAGTAAAAAAACAGATGTTTCAACACAACATCTACAATAATTAGACACACACATACATATATACAGTATATTATATACGTATATATTTAGCTTACTGTTAGGATCTCCAGTGTTGACAGGGTCATGATTGTCATCATGCCAAGCACGCAAGTGTCTCAGCATAGATGATGTGTTGTTGCTGTAAGACAACTCTTGTGTGCATTGCAAACACCGCACCTACAAGCAATTGTAATTTTGAGACCTGTTTAAAAATTAAAAATACAATTCAATTATGGAAACATAAAATGTATGCTATGAACTGCATTATACCTTATTTGGTGCCCTGAGATCAAAATGATCCCAAACTTTAGAACGTCATTTATTGGTGGTACTCGCCATGAAACTTGCCAAAATACTATGACTCACTCTCCAAATCTCTATCTCCTCACAACACAACAATTTTGAAGCATAAGAATGCATCTTATATAGCTGGTAGCCATCAAACCACTCAAATCTGTCAAACCTGTCAAGCTGTCATTGGCTCAGAATGCATTGAAACGCCATGAGCCAATGACACACACTGAAAGACTGAGCCAATGAAAGGCTTCGAAACATTTTGAAGCAATGAAGCGCGAAGCTTCAAACGTCATCGGTCACGTGACACTAGTGTTTCGATACAAGCTCCGACACAGCGTTTCGAATCACTCCGCTTCAGGAAGAGTGACACAAGTTCCAAAGCCTCGGTATCATTTGCCCATCACTAGGTTCGGTTTCTGGACGGCATCCGGGGGCAGGCCGATCTCTGAAGAGCGCCGAGCCTCCAGCGCACCTGCGGCTCGTTACGCATAAACGAGCACCTGCTTAAGCCCGCCCCTCCTAGCAGCCGGTGCCGGATTGTTGTTCGTGTTTCTGAACCC
Source organism: Takifugu flavidus (assembly GCF_003711565.1). NCBI lineage: Eukaryota > Metazoa > Chordata > Actinopteri > Tetraodontiformes > Tetraodontidae > Takifugu > Takifugu flavidus. The sequence goes on along the minus strand of NW_026622180.1, from coordinate 5,535 downwards.
AGCTCCAGCTCCCTGTGATTACTAGCCCTTCGCCTCGTTTATTCCTTCGTTAGCAAGTTTTTTTCAGTGCTTAGTCACTTCTTTCAGTTGTTTATTTTCCCGTCGGTTTTTCCCATTTTGATGGTGATTTTTCGTTCTCCCTTTCAGTTGTTACTTTGTTCGATCGCCTTGGATACTTTGTGAATAAAGAACCTTTGGTTTGCACTCTGCGTCTGGGTCCTGGTCTGCTTAACCTTTCCGTAACAGAACAATCCGGCCATTAGACATTTCTTTGCTGTATATTATGATTAGCTCCTGGGAGGGATCATTGAGGGCAGCAACCTTTATTTTATTGATATTGATGTTTTTAACTACCAACAAATATACAAAATTAAAGATAGCTTTATTTTAAAATCCTCTATTTAAGCTGTGCAATCAATGAAACAATCCAATGTGTTTCCAGGAACAGGATCATCAATGAGAATATTTATTAAGCTAACTGTTATTTGTGGTGTGCCGAGTTTAAATAAAATACAAAACACCTGAAATGATGCTGCAATGAGTTTATTTTAGATTCTGTGATCCAGTGTCATTTTAAGATGAAGATGCCACATTGGTCTCGGTGTATGTTTAGTCACCCTGGTTTGAGGGTCTGGAGACACTTTTTAAGCCTTGCTGATGAGAAAACCAGTGAAGCTGGTGGTTCCACCAATGCCACAGACATGACAACCATTAGGCAGGACCACAGACACCTTGTCTCCTCTCTGAAGTTCCAGACATGCAGTGCTGGAAGCGTTATCAACATGCAGGCACCCTGGCTTGTTACTGTTGAACGCCACGATGGCTTCATCGTTCTTCATCAGAGTCAGCCCCGATTGTTCCCTTTTGTCAGCTCGGTAGGAGAAGCTGAAGCAGTAATAGCCTGTGACAGGAGCTTTGAAGAGGCCTGTAAGAAGAGAAACTTTGGGTTTTACTTGTTAAGCTCTCAAACCTGAGTGGAACTGAGCTGCTCTGCCCCTGAAGGAAACTGCCTGACGTGTGTCCATCAGCTGGGGAGTGTGACTCACCTGTACTGGTGTCGTACGCCTCCCCCACGTTGGTGATTGCCCTGTTGAAAATCAAAGTTGTGTCTCCCTGAAAGGGTCCAACATTCCCTCCTGTCTGTAGGACTGCTGTGAAAAGGACACCTGTAGGAAACAAACACCCTCATGCTGTTATTGTTATTACAGTGTTATATAAAGTACCATATAGAAAGAGGAGCTTCTTCACTCACTCATCTTTGTTGATGGATCAGTCACGATAGAGGTCGTCTGCTCTTGGCTCTGTGTCCACAGCTGTTGAGCTCAGGCTGTCTGTGGCTGCTTTTATACCATCAGTGATGTTTGGGTCAACAGGTCTGAACCAAACATGCGTTTCTCTGGGAATCTTTGCAATCTCCTCCACCCTGTTAATTGTATTTACTCAAGTTGAGTAAATATTTATATATGGAAGTAAATATTTATATATGGAATATTTATATATTTGGAAGTTTTGCACAACAGACAGTTGACAGAAACAGGTGGGCACAGTTCTTCAGAGCTTGTGGATGGACCTTGAACAGTTGCCATGTTGAAGCGTGTTGAAATGACCTGCAAACTAACATGAAATTCTCTGGAAGATCAGGCGCTGCCATAGTAAACTTTAGACGTTTAGCTCCCTCTTAGATATTATCTTCTTGTTAAATGATTAATTCAACTCAAGCTTAAGGACCAAGGGTGGAATTTAATGGTTGTTTAACAGAATTGGAGGAGATGTGGCTTTTTAAATTTTTTTTAATATATGTTTTTAATCGCTGTCCAGTGAATGAAACTGTAAACCTGTTAAATGCATGACATCAAAATAACTTTGTTGTTGCATAACTGCACATTTACTGATGTTTGTAAAAATGATGAATTCATAAATAACAAAGATGTAAAAGGAAAAGAAGTGATGAGACAGTTCAGGCCTTCAGAAATGACCTATAAGATATTAACTGATAGACCTAAACAACCAAATGTGATGATTTTGTTCTTGTGTTCTGGGTTGTTTTCTTTGAGTGGAGCAGCAACAGTTGAAGTCAATTCTAATCATTGTTCCCTGTCATGATCCCGTGTTTTCGCGTGTTTTGTTGTTTCTTCCGTGCCACCCAGTACTTCAAGGGATCCTCAGCTCTTGTCAGAATTTGTTCTTTCAAATATCTATGACAGACAGTAAGACAATGAATGTCTGAGTAAAAAAAACAGATGTTTCAACACAACATCTACAATAGACACACACATACTGTTGAGGTGTCTCCCCTTCACCCAGAAACTAGGTGAACGACCCGACCAACGACCCTGCTAACGACTCTCAGGTGACCACCCAGATCATTAGCATGCAAATGGTCCACAGGGGCTATATATTTTCAAGCTCTCTCCCCAGCGATTTCAGAACTGAAGAAGCCTTCTGGATAGAAGGCGAAACGTCTTCAAGAGAAGAAACCCAGTCCAGTTGACAGAGAAAACTACCTTGGATACAATGACCTGGATGACTGAGAATTTACACAGATATATTCTCGTCATTCCTACCTCTCGGAAAACTTTCTCCGTTGTCTCAGGTCTCATCCTAGGCCCCCATGTGCCCCTCACTCGGAGGAACAATCTGCACTTCATGCACTCCACTTTTTCACTACGCTTTGCACATTCAAAAAATCTTATTGGAACGCCTTCAGCTGCTGTTTTTTGCTAACGGGTCCTGCCTGAACCACATACTTAACAATGCGATCAGACCAATATGGACCCAGTGGACAATGACGCTGTTTGGCAAGCTTTGGTGGCACAGGGTGCGATGATTGGGGACCAGGGCAAGCTTTTGTTTGATATATGGAGCTCCTCCAGAGTCTTTAGGCTCTGTCCTGGAGGCCCAACACCTGCTCACCTGCCATCCTGGGCTTACTAGGACCCTACACTTCCTTCAGGAACGCTTTGGTGGCCCTCCATAATCTGAAATACCAGGGCTTTTCATCTTGGCGGTGTCCATGTGGAAGTCCTGCCATCAACCTTCAGCTCTCAATCCTACAGTGGTTCTTGGGTTTTGCTAATTTCTATCGCCGATTTATTCAGACTATAGTGAGGTGGTAGCTCCCATTACTAGCCTAATCTCCATTTTAATGGTTTCCAGTGGTGCAGTGAGGTTGAAGGAGCATTCTGCTGGCAGAAGTGCCTGTTTGTGGTTAAGGTGGATGGCTCAGACTTAGGAGTTGGGGCATTTCTCTCCCAGCATGATCCAGCTGACCAGAAGCTCCATCCCTGCAACTTGTTCAGTTGGTGGCTGTCCCCAGCGGTGGTAAACTATGATGTCAGAAATAAGAAGTTGCTTGCAGCTGTTGTGGTGCTGCATAAACGGAGACACTGTCGCAAGAATGGTCGGCGGTGGAGGAGACAGAGGGAGATGGAAGCTTCTTTTCCCAAAAAAATATTTTTATTTTTCTATGTTCTGCTCTCTGGGTAGCAGCTTCCGGCTAATGTAAGCCACTGGCTGCAACTGTCCTTCATCCCCCTGCAAGAGGACCGCACCCAGGTCTCTCTCAGAAGCATCGATCTGCACAGTAAATGTTCTTTCGAAGTCTGGACTGAGGAGCACCGGCTCTTGACACAAAGAGTCCTTTAAGTCCCGGAACGCGCTCTCGCACTCCTCTGTCCACTCCACCTTGTTGGGTTGGCTCTTGCTGGTCAGCTCTGTCAGTACAGACGCCTTCGCTGAAAAGTTTGGTATAAAGCGCCTGTACCAACCTACAAGACCCAGGAACGACCGCACCTGCTTCTTGGTGGTTGGCCGCTTTGCAGCCAGGATGGCTTCCACCTTCCCCACCTGAGGGCGGATCACACCCCGTCCCAGAACATAGCCCAGGTAGGACGTCTCCTTCCTGGCCAAGGCACACTTGTTTGAGTGGATGGAAGACCTTAACCAAGGGGAGGACCTGCTGTAGATGACTGAGATGCTCCTCCCAGGTGGCACAGTAGATGATGATGTCATCAAGGTAGGCAGTGGCAAAGCTCTCCGTCCCCCTGAGAATTCTGTCCATACTCCAGCGTAGCGGTACCTCTTGGAGCCTTTGTGTGCGGTGACGAAGTTCTCCACCATGGTGGCGGCCTCTGCTGCTGTTGCTGGGTTCCGTTCTTTGACCCAGGTCCTCACCTCCGGATAGAGCATGCGCAGGTATGGCTCCAGCACCATGGTCTCCATGAGGGCCTCTTTGCTGCAGCTGTCGTACTTCACCCATTTACAAAACAGGTCTTCCAGGCATATGTACAGTTCTTGGTGTTTAGGTTCGTGGTGTTTCGTCTTGGCTGGTATCTAGAGGTCTGAATTGTGAGCGGTACGTTTCTGCATTAATGTCATATTTCTTTAGTATGACTTCTTTCAGTTTGTCAAAGTCCGTGTTATTTTCAGGGTCCATTGCAATGAAAGCACTCCTGGCTTTGCCTGTTAAGAGTGGTATAAGGTGGATTGCCCAGTCTGCCTTTGGCCACTCACAGGCTGCTGCCAGCTTCTCAAAGGTCGTCAGATAATGGTCTATGTTGTCTGCATCTTCCAGCTTTGCCATCTTCAGCTTGTATGGCGTCTCCCCCCCGGTGGTGGCTGCAGGCAGTTCTGTTGTAGCCCCATGAGAGGGAACTGGAGTGGTCCCCCTCTCTCGCACTGTCTCCACATCCAGCTGTAGCTGGGTCACCTGATGGGCAAGGTCTGCATACTGCTGGGCTTGCTGGGCTGACTCTCTCTCCAGCTTGTCATCTCTGGCTCGCTGCACCATCATAAAGGACTCGAGCATTCTTGCCAGCCGGTCCAGGGATGACTCTTTTGGGTTGGCTGCTGTCGCTGCTGCAACGTCCCCAACTGCTGCTGCTGCTGCCTCCTCACAGGCCTTCTTCCTCGTCGTCATCTTTGTAATCTTCTTCTGTCTCACTCCAAATCTCACTTCTGACACCACATGTCGCAAGAATGGTTGGCGGTGGAGGAGACAGAGGGAGATGGAAGCTTCTTTTCCCAAAAATATATTTTTATTTTTCTATGTTCAAAAGCATGCAAAAATTTTCAGTGCTCAAAATATAACCAAAATACAAATAAAAACAAAGCAAAACATTAACTCGAAAATACCAAAAATAAAGTGGCTTCAAAGTGTAGCCTAAATCAATACAATAGCACAAAGACCCTGCACACTTCTTTTCTATACAAACTTTCTTTATTGATGTTTTTCACAGATAGGGAATCAAAAACATTGGTATAGCAATATAACAAATTTCCAATAGTAAAAAAAAAAAAAAAAAAATATATATATATATATATGTATACACAGACACACATATACATACCCATATATAGAAAAATAAATAACAAAATGATAAAGGTGAAAATGAAGGAAAACCACATACGAGACTGTTCAAAAATAAATAGTTGAATAAATTAAATAAAATTAATGGGAAGGGGGAGGGGGTGGGGGGAGGGGGGGGTTGGGGCTCAGTCAGGTTCTGCTACAATGGTCAGAGAGTCGATGTGCGT
>NW_026622179.1:0-12869 GCF_003711565.1 Takifugu flavidus | reverse complement strand
GTCTGGTGTTGTGCTTAGCCTGAAGATGGAGCTGTCGGGACCTGTTTGGGAGGCCACCACTCCAGGTGGGGCTCATTAACCTGATGAACCAGTGATGGCTTAAAAACCCGTGTTCAGGACAGAGATGGGGCTGATCGGGCCAAGGGTCAGCTGCTGCCGAACGAAATTGGAAACCTTGCCGAACGCGTCCACTGGAGAGTGCCAGTCCCGTTGTTAAAGCCTCGTTGGGATTACCCTCGTTGGATTCGGATTATACCCTGTTGCACCCTACTGCTTTGACCGTTACCATTGACTGTTCACTTTACTTTTCAATAAATCCCTTTTTGTTAAAAGTGCTTGGTCTCCCCGTTTATGTTGTGGTCATTCGGAGCCAAGTGGTCATGACAATAACGTGAGTACATTGCTAAATACACGCCAGCATGCATGTTTTAAGATAGCCCTATAATCCGGTGTGCCTTATGTATGTGTTAAATACAGAAATAGAACCCGTAGCTGAGACTGTGCCTTTTAATAAGGTGCGCTTTATGGTCACAAAAATGGTAAATGGTAGTTATTTAAGCACATTGAAAAACAACCATAGTTGGCCAATTGCTTGAAAACAATGCAACAGGCAAGAAACAGCAGGAAACAGTAAAAAAATAAAATACCGTAATTTCCGGACTATAGAGCTCACCTGATTAAAAGCCGCATAATCTAATTTTAGAAAGAAAATCAATCAATCAAGAAAATCAATTTTGTACTTATACAAGCCGCACCGTATTTTAAGCCGCAGGTATCCCACGTAGTAATGTTAAAAATTAGATCGAAAACATTCAGTACGGTAGATGTTTTTATTACCGTAAGAGACGAGTCACTGACGAGTGACAGACAGGTAAGAAACAACAGACACTCTTTGCACTTGTATGTTTAAAGACCTTAAATCCAAATTTTATCACGTCAGGATTTTTTTTACTTTTCTTTTAATTTAATCCACTTAGCAACATAAATATATTGTACCGGTAAATGCTTTTTTTTCTAACGGTGTCTGTAATGCAGCTACCTTGAAATATACGTTTGTATCAGCTACACACAAATTCCGTTGTTTATGCTTTTTTACTCAAACAATGAACAATCTGAAACTCCCCGATGGCCCACCTCTAAAATCTTCAATTTTCATCGCGGTGGCGATTGCTTTTGCCTTCAGTCTGATTTGTACAGCGGAAACACCGCGGCCGCCTGCTCTCTGTGTGTTGACCCAGTCTTCCAGAACGTTCTCAAGCTCAGGCCACCTGCGATGTTTACGTCTAAATGCTTCTGTCATCTTTATGCTTTGGATCAGTTCTTCAGGCGGGCGTCTCCACTTTCTCGCCATTGATTACCGTAATGCCAAGATCACGCGCGGCAGCTCGATTTCCTTCTTCGACCGCCAGAGTGATCGCTTTTAACTTAAAAGTCGCATCATATGCTTTTCTTCTAGTATTTTCCACGTTGATGAGGGTTAGTAAAAATGACTGATTCACAATAGTTGTGATAGTGCGCCACGGAAAAAACCATAAATAAGCCGTAGAATAAGCCGCAGTGTTTAAAGTGTAGGAAAAAAGTAGCGGCTTATAGTCCGGAAATTACGGTAGTCACAGGAAATACATGGATACAAAAATAAAGAAAAAGATCATTTTAATAATAAATCTCTTTGTGTACTTACACTTGAACCATACAGGAGATAAGGTTCCTTACCTGACATATGTCCCAAAGACTCCCAGCTCACAAAGACAGGTGCTGATTTTGAGAGGAGCGTCTCGCCTCAGAAGGATGTTTTGGACAGGAGTGGGATGAATTTTATCCATCAAAATGTAGGCCATCCTCTCCTCGCTCCCCTTGACTTCCTGTAACACCTGCTGGAGCTCAGCTCCGTAGAGGTTGTTGCCTAAAGCAATATGAAAAAAAAGAATGAAGCAACTTCATATTCAGGCTCCTGACAAATAAAAAAAATCAAACCTAAAATCTAGATTCAAAACTAATTTAAGGTGAATGAGGGTATGGGGGTGATAGACGGGCAATTTGAATTGTACCAGATGTGCTCGTGATTCTAACAGATGTGTGTGCCTTCCATTGTCTGCCTATATTACAGAAATACATCGTTTCAATGCTTTCCAAGGCGTTATTCCAAGACAGTAATAAAATAATGATTGAAACAATAGTTGAACTAAATAAGGAACTTTTTAAGATTAATCGGTGCGCAAATACATGTTGTGCCCCTGGGTGTCTGCCTCATCCTGTGCCCGTGACACTGCTTACCTCCTCCCTCTCGCTGAGGCTTCAGGACAAAGAGGCCTGGTGTCCGCAATGCCATTTCTATGGTTTTGTCCCCCTCTGGTCCCTAACAAACACAGCAGAAAGTGCTTAATCTTTACCAATGTTATGTTCACGTCACAGCTGGGAGTTCTTTTCCTTCAACATCATCAGTGGTAACAATGTCACATGTTTTGGGGATTTTTACCATGTCAAGTGTGTACAGGCCAGCAAATGTTGATCTGATCTGCTCTACTACTTGTGGTTGCTCAGGAAAGAATTTCTCAAGAACTCCAGGCTGAGAAAGAACCTGTTGGACCTTCTTTGTTCCAGCCAGGTGAGTTCCAATATCAGGACATTTCACAGCCAGAGAGCGCTCCATCAGCAGACGAGCTTGCCAGTCCTACAAGGGAAAATATCCGGACATTAACCAGTTTTTAATGTCCAATTTAAAATTTTCCACATTAAAGATATTTGCATTCTCTTCCCCCCATCATCAGAGGCTAAAAGTACAAGAAAAGGGACAAACGCATGACAAATGTATGACAAACACACCTGCTCACTCTGGTAGTTCTGTGGCATGTAGCCGTTCCTGAAGTACACCACTGCAACCTCCTGGCCATCCCTCAAATGAGATGCAGACAGTAAACGCAAAGAAATCTTATGATATATTACCTCGAACTGTCTCGGCAAAAGGCAACACATGCTTACACAAAAAGCTTCCTGTCTGGATCCAGAGACCCCGTCTTGGAAACATCACGGAAACGCTTCCTTTTCGTGGAAATGTTTCTATAACATATTAAAAACACAAAAGTAACCTGTGGGTCAGTTCACACTTTTAAATTATTTCCAGTATCATCCAATTCAATACATGTCAAATGATGCCGAGTAACACAAGCAGGAAGTGGTGGTTTCCAACCTAAAGCAGCATTTCTGTTCTTACCTCTTCCAGAGTTCGTTCTCAATGCATCGCTGATCAAAGATGTTGATTTGATTCTCCTCCACCAAGAACATGACGATTGCCCTGCAACAAAAGGAAAGATCCTCGGTGAATCTTTCACTATGACCTGAAAACACGGGTCCATAGCCAACACCGTGAACCGGAATGTCCCGGTGATGGTTGGATTTGATCAAAAATAATAAAAGTCTTCCCTGTATTATCTTAAAATAATTAACAATGGGTATATTTGCCATTGGTCATTGGTTTGCTCATTGATTGACAGACATAACAGGTCACTTTCATGTGCTGAGAGTCTGCAGGATGCAGAGTGGAACCACATCAGATGGGAGTCCAGTATATGTTGGAGTTAAATCTTTACATACTGCGTCGCCTTGGTCCATTAAACCTCACCTAATGCATGAAAACCTAAAAATAAGCCATGTATTTTCAGCCTGTAAGCATTTGTACAGTAACAACTGAAGTCTAACAGGCAACATGGTGGCCCACTGGAGCAACATGAATGCTCACTGAACAGAGCAGTTTCAAAAAGAAAAAGCTTTCCATTAGTTAGCAACATGTTTCATTTGTACCTCTTTGATCCGTAGAGCTCCCAGGCTTTGGCAATAGCTTCGGCCAGACCAGCAGCACTGTTGTTATCTAGGATACGCTGACTTTCCTCCACGCAGCCAGCCACCTTCAGGATGTGTCTGTTGAATAAAGACTGCATTTTATAGCATGTATCAAAGACAATATTCCAGAACTCTCTAAATGTACTGAATTTAACCCAGTATCAATTATGTGTTTATTAAACAAACATTAAAAAAAGGACAGACAACAGTACATTACTTTGAATAAATTACACAACGGTAAATGCATATTTTTAATAAGATCCCACTTCAGTTTTGTCTCAGTTACTAAAAACTGGGTCGACAGCCATGGAGCTTCGGTCCACGACACCGTCTGCACCATTTTTGCCGGTCAAAAGTGTTTGAGATCGTGACCCGTGCTGTACGCCCCTTCTCTTTCATTCTTTGCCTGCATGTTTTCAGGTCATGTATGAACACGTGGCACTGGTGTCCTAACCCAGACTGCACGGCCGGAGCTCAGCTGATGGCTGCATGGAGGTATTAAGGGCGTGACCTACCGGTGGACGTGTGGCGTGTGTGAGGTCAGCCCAGCCAAACCGGCAGCAAAAGTGTTGATTTCTATTTGCTTCAGAGTTGGGCACCCCTCGTTTTTCTGGTCCAGCATGTAATCGGACCGGTTGAGGCCCAACACAATGGACTGGTAAAAAGAATGAGACAACTTTTGACTTGTTTGGCCCGTGACCAGACTAAAGAACTAAAGGCTGCACCAGAGCTTTAGAAACTCCACCTGCACTTGAATGTCTATATTAGTTGGATAGATAATGTGTAATGTCAAATTTTACAGTGTATGGTGAAAACAGTGTGGTCACATTGGGGCCACAGATACTTAGAGTGTAAAAATCAAACCTGGAGTGGCAAATAGTAGCAAAACCTTGAATATTTGGTCCCTTATTTATGTTGTGATCCTAAAGCCACAACAGGGTCTATGCAAATAACACTAAAATTAAGGCAATGACTACATGTAAGTATAAAAATCATATTAATAAGTATAGTGTTCACGGTATGTGTGCATGTTTGAGCATGTAGAATCACACACACATGGATACTGTCCATCTCTATACATGAGCCATTTTATTGAATGCGTTATGATTACGTTCTTGGAATCACTGCTTATTAACTAATGTTGGTAACAAATTTGTCCTTTGTCTTTCTATTCCCATTAAAAAGAATAAATTAATAACATTGAATTTGACATATTTTTAATTGTGAGTAATCAAGATTCGATCCACTGATGATCTACACTGCTGTGGTAATGCGGCTGTATTTTGGTGCATGTACAAAGGGGTAAAATCATGTAACACATTAAATGAATCTCATTGGTCATTTAGATTGTAAGCTTAAAACCAAATATCATACCTGAGCCTTTCCTTCTTCTAGGACTTGTTGATGAATCTTGAACAACCTTGCGGTGAAATTATCCACTGTAATGGTGCTACAAGCATAATGTCAGCCATTAAAATACTGGAAAACAAATATAACTCAGGGTATTTAAAGTGCAGATTTTTGCTCATTGAGGACAATAAGGGACAGAAACCCCAAAAGTGGGCCATGACTTAATAACCACTGGAAAATGTGGGTCCCAGAGTGAGATCAGTTGAGAACCCCAGGTCTATAGTGTCAGTTTTGCCTGGTACACGCAGCAGAAACACTTAGCTAGTGATAAACCACTGCTCCTTAAGTACCTAGCTAGAGCCGCTTGCAGAAAGTCTGCATCCTGGCTGATTTTATCCACCAGAGTGTTGTAGTGGACCTGCACTGCCAGGGCCTGGTAGAATGCACTCTTTGGTACTGGCGAGGGAAAGAGCGTTATTGGAGCATATGTGACCACCTGAAAAACAGCACAAGACCAAAGAAAAGATGTGGCAACTGCCCTGAAAACCAAAACAATCAACATTTCCCACGAGCTTCTTTTTTTTTTAAAAAGGTGCTCTTTTTTTACAGCCCTAATGACAAGTGAAACCAGTGAGTCATTGTAGTTAACAAACAAGCAAACAAAGCATGAATAATTCATTAATAAATGGAATGTGAGGTGTAAAAACAAGTATTTAATACAAATCCCTGCAGATGCCCAAATGAGCTTACTGATGATCCGACCTAAATTCCATCACCTAAAGAGACCAAATTCCTAATGTGACTGAACAAGCCTGTGCTTTTGTTTTTGCTCCTTTAGCAAAGAGTAAACAGTCCTTTGGGCATCAAAACACCGGCTCTCTAGTTGGTTTAGTCAGATTATATCAGTGGGGTCAATAAAATGCTGGTCTGTGAGGAAAATAAGTTCCCACATCTTTAAAATAACAAGAAACGTCTTCAAAGGGTCACAAAATATGCAAAACCAATACAGTAATATAAAACTTTCTATTGAAAGTTAATTCCTAAATGTTTAATTTGAATACAATGCTGTCTGTACAGGGTAGTGCAGCTTTTATTTGGTAATTGGTACTTTTAATGTCTATGCAACACTACAATAGCTGTTTGAATAAATAATACCCATTTAAGAACTCGCTAATCTACTCTACATACACAACTACTTGAATCCTTTTGAGACAACATTATTAATCCCACTACGATCAATTAATAATTATTTCTAAACATGTAGGGGCAATGATAAGGAAAATGGTTTGGTATTTGTTTTTGGAACAATAACATTGATGGAAGTGAATACCGGTTTCAATGTCTTTGACAAGCCTACATAGTTCAAAGTTTAGTGGTGTAGCCAACCCCTCGCCTGAAGGCAGGGATAGACTCCAGCCCCCCCCAGCCTAGCACTAGCCTAGTATTGCTGCTCTTACCCTCCGTGCACTCAAACATAAAGTAGTGTTTGGTTTTTACCTCTGATGAGTTGGGGCTTTCATGCACCCTTATTTGGACACCGTGAAGAAGTGCTGTATCTTTTGCTACTTCTGCCAGGTCTTTCACCAGCATAGCATTAGCCATCATATCCTGCAGTGTTCCTTGTGCCATGGCAAATTACCCGAGACGAGGCTCAGGGAAAACCTGTTGTGAAAGAGTCCAAAATATGTGTGAACATTCTTTGATTGACTTAATAAAAAAATCTAGTTAAATATGTCACTATAGATTACACAAATAAATATTATTATATCCAACATAATCCCAGCATTTCAGCTAGCTAATGTTTTCTACGATGTTGAAAATAGGGCAAGCGTGGCATCGAGTTACTGTATTCCTTTAATAACATCATATATGCAAGATCAATGGTGTGGTTGGGCCACTGCACTGGAGAGTGAAATATGAGCAAAAACCAGTGGACGGTGGACTTTATCTTTCAATGGGATGAGTGTGAATAAACTGGGACATGGATCAGCGCCTCTAATCACAACTGTCAGCTTGTGTCCACAGCAGTCTTCTGCTATGACCATGTGAACGTTGAAAAATTGATAAAGAAAGTCATAGAGAAAAAAGAGCAATAGAGAATAAAATAACAAGTGCACTGTGTACATAAAATGGGAAAAATGGGATTCAGAAAGCCGGAGATGATTTGAATTTGCAGAGAAGTCTCCAACAATAATCCTGTGACGAAGATGTGAAGATCTCGCTCCAGGTCTTGTGTAGACAAATATGGATTCAATTGCAACTCTGACAGCTGATTTGTATCTCAAATGAATCAGCTAGCGTTTAACTACAAACCTTAACGACAAATATAACAGGCCTGCACAATCTTCTATTCCCGGATAAAAAGAATCTCACAACATTTTAGACACAGATGCCCGGTTTATTGTGACCGAAGACAGCCGTGCGACCTAAATAAACAGGTGAAATAAGGTAAGTGCCTTTAAAAACTTGCCAGGTTATTTTTGATCAACAGTATTCCCGATTAAACCAACTTTAAGTCATTAAGACTGGTGGGAATAGAGGATCTATGGGTGGGAGCAAAGCACCCACACAAACATAACAAGACCTGGTGGCTGGGTCAAGGCAATGGGACCACCTGGAATTCTGAAGGTGGCTGCTTAAGTCTTTTAATCATTTAACAGCTCTATTTTACACAGACAGAGGGATTAATAGACAAAAAGCCAAGAATGTCCTCTATTCTCACAAATATCCATCCTTCAGTCATTGGCCCATGGAGGAACCCTGGAGAACCCACACAGGAGGGGCCCCTGTCACAAATCCGCCCCAAAACTACAGAAAATGAGTAGCCAAATCTAAAAGTCTACAAACTGAGCTGAGTCATTCAACCTGTTGTCAACAGAGTAGATAAGATAATAACTAAACCATGAAAAATGTCGTGACCGCGTTATAAAGTATATTAAAGAACCGGGTTAAAGTTCCATACGGTTCTGTTAGTGGTTGTGTTATAAATCCGGTTCGATATCGACCTTACCTTTAAGCACGCGGTTCTTTACAGTCTGTGGCGATTTGTCGTCGCTAGGCAACCTTTACACACTGTCAAACTCCGACCACTTTAGTTAGTTATACTTTTAAAAGATCACGTATAAAGTGCAAGTTTATACACGTGGCTTTACTCGGTTCTACGGTACCGACGGAGCCGCGAATGGTGCCGGAAGAATCTCGGCGACGGTGTGTGTATGTGTGTGTGCATGCTTGTGAACTCTATGTCCAACTGCATTCTCCTGTCTTTCCTGTTTTTCTTCTACACTCCATGGTACAGCTTGAAGCACTCAAGGTGCAGTGGTACTTTGCATTTCTTTTGCGTTTCTCACAATGACGACATCTCTGGAACCGGTGCATCGTGTTAAGCCAGTGGGAGGATTTGTCGTATCTTGCCTGATTTTCAACGGTAGCACTCAAAAGAGATCTCCTTCCATGGCTCAGTGGTTTCGTTCCAAACCTTTGCAGAAGAGACTGTGAGACTATCCTTGAGAAGGTGAGCAGGTCGATGGTCCCTCCAATAACATCTCTGTAAAAGAGATGGCCATTTACAAGAGCACTGTTGATAGACCATGCAAAGATGGGCCACCACCACTTCTTTGACCTGATTGCGATATGGTATCGTGAAACCTGTAGGTCGTGAAGGTCTACACCACCCATGTGCTCATTGTATCGGCTGATGCATTTTGGCTGTTGGACGTTGTCAAAGGCACGTCGATGCCTGTTCCATCTCTTGACAGAGGTCTCAGTGTATTTTTCCTCCATGTTTGTTGCCACTGTGACAATGTTGTTGTCTTTCCAACGGACCAGCAGCTTCTCTCCTTGGCACAGAACCTCAGAGGTTCCCCTGGGTAACTTCATGAAGGCATTCCGTGGTGTGAATGGGACATCAAACAGGCGGTTCTGCCTCATGGTTCCAGAGCTCCCATATCCTCTTTTTGTCATCTCATCCATGAGTGAAAGAGTGGCAAAGAGGTTGTCATGGACGAACTTGCAACCTTGAGGCACCTGAGCTTGCTCTGCCAAACCTATGATAACACTGGGTCCCTGACCCAACCCTGTCTCTGGGAGGAGAGTGTGTGATCCACAATATGGCTCCATGTGGTACATGTATCCACTGGATGAGGCGAGGCTCCATACCTTGTAACCAAAGCGAATTGGTTTGCCTTTGATGAACTGTTTACATCCATGTTGGCCGTAGTATGGGATCATGCTCTCATCCACTGACAGCCATTCATGAAATGGCATGATTTTGTATGAGTGATTGAGCTCAGAGAAGATGGGTCTAACCTTAAAAAATGGGTCATCAGTGATCTTGGTGTTGTCAACCACATGAACTGAGGCCATTATATCATCAAAGCGGTTTCTCCGCATTGCACCTGAAATGCTCTCATTGTGTACATCATTGTCGACTGACCAGTACATGTGTCTTCTTGGGACAGAGCTGTATCCACTTGCAATTACGATCCCATAGAAGGTTAGGAGCTCATCCATACTTAGATTCAGTTGCTTTCCCTTGGTCTGGGTGGAATAGAGGTTGGACATTTCAACTGTGATCTCTCTCAGGGTGGGTGGATACATCAGTAAGAAAACATCCACTGGGTTGGAGCAGCTTTGTTTTACACATTCTGCAGCATTTGGTCTGTATACTGTGTATTCTGGAATAACAGCAGTGGAAGGCCTCTTGGATCGCTTAAATACTCTATCTTTATTTTTGACCACTTGCAGTTTTGCCTTTGGTTCTTCTGGCTGACTTGGCTGAACCCTCTGGTGCTTAGAGGCCCTTGGGTCTTCTAGCTTGCCTTCATTGTTATGGCAGGAGGTGGTGGAGCTGGAACAAGGGAAGGGGGAAGGGGGTGTGGTGAAGGGGAGGCCATCATTCCAATCATGTTCTGTTTGCATAACCTCTGCATATGCATTCAACAGCCTTGCTGGCAAATGACCGGTTTCCCCCTCATAGTCCATGTCAGAACCATCACTGTCACAATCACTGAGTACAGCATCTTTTTCATTTTGAGGGATGATTGCAATGCTGGATGCCTTGTCTGGGAACTCATCTTGATCCAACAAACCAAGAACTTGACTCAAAGTAAATCTAAAAGAAAACACAGCAGAAAGTTTGGTAGTTAGCTAGCTAGTCTTCCTGGGGTCCGTGTGTGTGTGGTGTGCGTGCATGTGTGGAAAGTTAGGTAGAATTAGTTAGCTAGTCGTGTGTGTGTGTGTGTCTGTGTGTACAATTAGGTACAAAGTTAGGTAGCAGCAGAAAGTAAGCTAGAACAGTTAGCCTATGTGTATTAGCATGTAGATACAATGGGTTATCCCACCGGTCACTATTGTTGCCAGTGACATGTTTGTGAGTTCTATGACCACATTAAACAAAGTTGAGTAATTGCAAATGCATATATCAATACTAGACACCTTAAACATGATGTGTACCAAAAATCTATGTCCTATCTTTATGTTAACATATTTTACTAACCTTTTCTGTGGGAGCTTTCTTGTCGCCATCCTCTTCTCTTGGCGCAAACACGAAGTGAACAGCTCTGGTCATGTGACAATTTACAGTAAATGTGCGACACTGCACATATTTCATTGAGACCCTTTATTATTTCAATATCTGCTGGAAATGCATTGATAGATCATTTAGAAACATTTTTATAGCCTTAGAAATGAAACATTTTTTTACGGTCACTATTGTGACCGGTGGGATTAAATGGGTTAATGAGAAGGCCCTCTTGCGTCTTTCTCAACAGCAGAGCTGGCGTGCGTGTCTCAACAGAATAAGAATATAACATAACTTAAAGTGGAAATAAGCTTTAATGGGCACAGATGTGTGCAGCCAGTTTACCAGCACAAGTGCGCTCAACCCAGCTGAACTGGGGCACATCACATCCAAGGTCTTAAATGGGCCAATATTTCCCCAAAAGCATCTGAGACTCATAGATTATAAAACATAATGGCGTTTTTTGACTGTCAGTTGTTATTTTTGACTTATCCGCATTAGCTTCATCATTCACTAATCAATAATAGCACAACCTGTGTTACGACACATGGTGGTAGCGGACCCGAACGCAGGCCAGGACACAGTGACACTGAGACACTGGGGACAAAGCAGTCCTCCTGGACTGCCGGCGATTAGGAGGCAGCGTCTGCCCCTCCAAGGTCCATCGGCGAGTTCCCAAACCAGACGCAGTCCCCCTGGACTGCCGGGAACTCGGAACACCGGTGAGTCCTCAACACGCTGCAGTCCTCCTGGACCGACGAGGACTCGGGAGTCCGGCGCAACACGCTCGCCTCACGAACGTGCCCCGAGACACTGAGGGCAGAGGCAGTCCTCCTAGACTGCAGGGGAGCAGGAGCGGTCCTCCAGGAGACACGGAACAGGAACAGGAACGGCCCTCCAGGAAAACCAGGAATAGGAGCGGCCCTCCAAGGCAACAGGAACACAGGAACAGGAGCCAACACCAAGGAACCCAAACAAGCTCCCACACTAGACCAACGACCAGACTCCCAACACAAACAGACACCCCAGCCCTGACAGGCAGGCACAACCTGCTTAAATAGGCAGCAAGATGTAAATTGCCTACAGGTGCGCCCACCTGCAGTGCCAGCTGCACCCAATTGTGCTCCACACCACCCCCTGCAGGCCAAAGACAGACACAAACCAGAAATCCCAACAACCTGTTTATTTGGGTACTGCTCCTGTGTTCCAGAGATTCTGCTGACCAGAGAGCTTTACCACCTTCTGGCCAGCAGAGGGCGCGCTAGACCTAATTCTTTAATCAGCCGGCTCGACCTCGTAATAACTGCAAACAGGAAAAACGTTTTTAATGATTTTTCTATCACCTGAGGCTCTTGAATAGTAGGAGTAAATCTTTAATCCTCCGGTGCTTCGCTTTATGTGATGCGATGACCGGACCAAGATGGCGGCCGTATTTCTCTCGTCTCAGCGGCGATTTCTGCTTTCGCCACTGAGCAACTTTCACAGGAATGAGTGATTGAATTCTTCGGCCCAACACGGTACCCAGTTCTTTTCAAAGATCCATAGTAAGGACTACTGATGGGATGCATTGATACTGAGTTGGTCGCTGAATAGTGACCTCTACAGTAGTTCGAAAATCATTTCAGGTAAACAAAATTAAAATATGATGGAAAGCGTGCATGCTGCACCCCTGCAAAAGGTCGATCGGCCTGTGAAATAATATTTCATCTTTATTTAATTGATAGTCTTTTAATTTAAATGCGATCTCGTCATTGTATAATTTCTTTTTCTCATTAAAAATTGAGCTCTAAAGTGTTTATGAGAAAAGTTTGAAATTTGCTTAAAACCTTGTTTGTGTAAATGATAAAATGAATTGGTATGTAAAATTATTGCAAAATTTTACATACCAATACCAAAAGCTGTCAAGGGCCGAAGCATTGGCACGCTCTGGTCACAGGCACGCGTGTCATGTGATGCTGTACTCAACCACCAACACTCAGCTGTTTGGGAAAATTCCCATCAGATACATAATCCTCGTGAGGAATTAAACTACGCTTATATTAATTTGTGAATTATGCAAGACGTGTAACTGTTTTGAAGGTGCCTGCATGCACGTAGTGTGGATTTTAGCTGGATCAGAGGGGATCTAACACTGTCTCTCCCCACAGATGCAGATGCGCTT
>NW_026622178.1:0-12705 GCF_003711565.1 Takifugu flavidus | reverse complement strand
AGTGGCAGACAGGGAGGCTGCAACTATTTGCTACAGTAAATTGGTACCATTTTTAAAATAGCACACCGTTTAAACCACGAGATGGGGGCACTTTGCAGAGCCAGAATGGGGAGCCAGATTGTCCCCACCCCTTGGGACTGTAAAGCCCCTGAGGAAGGATGGACAGAAACTAAACAGGAAAAAAACAATTTTAAGTTGTGTAACATTTTAGCCTGTAGTGCAGATCTTGTCCTGTCCTTCTGCCCAACTTTTGTTGGGATTTCGATGCGATGAGATGTTTAGCCGCATGTCGTTGCTTCGTCGCTGGCTGTCACAGTGGTGCCCCAAAAACCAGGTGGCCTATATAGACAATTGGAGCACTTTTTGGGGAAAACCTGGTCTGATTAGGAGAGACGGTGTCCATTCCACATGGGATGGTGCTTCTCTCATTTCTAGTAATTTGGCTAATTTTATTAGACCCAAAGTGACCTGACAATCCAGGGTCCAGTCCAGGATGCAGAGTTGTAGTCTTACACACCTCTCTGCTGCTTCCATAGAACCCTCATCCACCAACAATAACATATTTAACACTATAGAGGTTCCACGGTTAAAAGTTCACCAAGCACAGAGCAGGGGAGCGGTCAATCACCAAAATCTTATTAAAATTAATACTAAAGCACAAGTTGGAGAAACTAATATCACAATTACGGTAAGTGTGGACTGTTAAATATTAGATCTCTTTTGTGTAAATCCCTGTTAGTACACGACCTGATAGCGGATCATCACATTGATTTATTTTGTCTTACTGAGACCTGGCTTCAGGAGGAGGAGTATGTTAGCTTAAATGAATCTACTCCTCCTACCCATCTTAATGATCATATTCCTCGTGTTACTGGTCGAGGAGGGGGAGTGGCAGCAATCTATCACTCCAAGTTATTAATTAATCCCAGACCAAAACATGGCTTCAGTTCATTTGAAAGCCTGACTCTTGGCATCACTCATCTGAACTGGAAGGCAGAAAAGCCACTTTTGTTTGTAGTTGTATATCGGCCCCCTGCTGGGCCACATTCAGAGTTCCTGTCTGAGTTCTCTGATTTCTTATCTGACTTGGTCCTTAGAACGGACAAAGTCATTATCATTGGAGACTCTAATATCCATATAGACGTTATAAATGACAGCTTTGGAAATGGCTTCATTTCATTACTTGAGTCAGTTGGTTTCCTCCAGCAGATAAACCAACCAACTCATAGCTTTAACCACACCCTAGATCTAGTTCTGACTTATGGTGTTGAGGTAGAACATGTGTCAGTGTTCCCTCAGAACCCAGTCCTGTCAGACCATTCTTTGATCACTTTTACATTTATGATTAAGGATTCTTCTATCCTCAGAACAAAGTCTTACTATAGCAGATGTCTTTCAGATAATGCTGTCGCTAAGTTTAAGGAAGTGATCCCTGTGCTGATCCCAGGACCACCGTGTGTTTCCCCAGGGATAAATCATTATAATCTTAGCCCTGCTGAGGTTGACTCTATTGCTGAAGGTGCAGCAACCTCACTGAGAATCACGCTTGATTCTGTTGCCCCCCTGAAAAAGAAAATAGTAAATCAGAGGAGGTGTGCCCCCTGGTATACAGTGATCCCTCGCTATATCGCGTTTCATCTTTCACGGCTTTGCTGCTTCACGGATTTTTTTTTGCGAGTCGTTCATTGCAGTTCTCAAATATAATCGAAAGTTGGCATATCCGTTTATAAAAATCTTCTTGCTCAGAAAAAGAGCGCCAACAACTACCCAAAACAATGGGCCCGATTCACCAATATGTTCTTACGAATCTTCTTAGATTCTTTCTTAAGTTGTCCTTAAGAAGTTTTTTAAGAAAACCCTACGTTGGATTCACCAACGCGTTCGTAAGCCCCAGAATTGTTCGCAGCTGTGTTCTTAGATTGATGAATGCCATCTGTTCGTAAATTGAAAGCGCGTGCCAGGTGAGTCTAATTAACATACGATTAGCATAAGTCACCGCCCACTAATGCCCATAAAAGGAACTGCAGCAGGACCCTGTAGACAGAGCAAAAAGCAGCCAAATGCCCAAAGCTGGCCTCTCCACGCCTGATTTCTGACGCCGTGTTGAACAATCAAGAAACGATGGCTAACACGCTTGATAAAATTGCCTCAACCCTGATGACTATAGCCAACACGCTTAAAGAAATCAACGAGAATGTAAAAAAAATAAACGTGTAAAAGCTGTGCTCGGATTGTGACAATAATGCATTTTATTCACAACGGGCAATTAATCGCGCTCGAACGTGAACCGCGTGCCTGCAGTCTGGCCCCATCATTGCGTCAGGACGCACATCCTCACGGGGTTGTGGCTCTGTGTCTAAACACATCCAGCGCCCCTTTAACATGCCGATGGTGCGTTCAATGGTGGAGCGACTGCGCGCATGCATCTGATTGAATAAAACTCCTGTGTTGTCTGAGGGTTGGTCAGTGGTGTCAACAACCAGGGCATATCCTCGATCCCCTAATAAAATAAATCAAGATAAAATCAAATAAAAAGACAGTTTTGGCATGGTTTCCAATTTGGTTGATTAATGTTAAGTCATTGGCACATTTACGTAATTTTAAAATTCTCCGTAAATCACCAAAAATAGGAAATAAACAAATAAATAAATAAATATGACAGAATTATCATTGTAATATTGAATTTTATTGAACTGCACAAGAGAAGAAAACACAACCATGCCAACATGTCGGCACTGAAATGTGCGCAAGAGTACTCCTGAGTGTTCGTAGGATTTGTTCTTACCTACGAATAAATCCAGGATAAGAAGAAATTGGTGAATGCCACAATCTTCGTCAACTGTTCGTAAGTGGGACTTAAGAACAAATTTGTTCGTAAGAACGCTTCGTGAATCTGGCCCAATGTTCTTCTCTCGGAGAAAGACTCCTGCGCCTTCAGTAGAAACAGACGCTACAGCGGAGCGGAGTCAGAACGAAGAGGCACAGCTGGGACTGTGAAATACGCGACTGACAATGTTTCCAACCTTGTATTACTAGATTAAAATTATTGTTTTAAACAAATTTTGGGCTTTAAAACAGGTTTTGATTTTTGGTTTCATTCTATAGTTCAGTATTGCATTGTAAAATAATAAAAAAAATAAAGCTGACTACTTCACGGATTTCACTTTTCGCGTGTTATTTTTGGAACGCAACTCCCGCGATAAACGAGGGATCACTGTAATTCACATATCAGGACCCTCAAGCAGAAAGTGCGAAGACTGGAAAGGAAGTGGCATTCTTGTAAAATAGACAGCTATCATGTAGCCTGGAAAGACTGTCTATTAGTTTACAAAAAGGCCCTTCGCAAGGCTAGAACAGCTTATTTTTCTTCTTTAATTGAGGAAAATAAGAGCAACCCCAGGTTTCTTTTCAGCACTGTGGCCAAATTAACTAAGAGCCACAGTGTTTTAGATCCACGTATCCCTTCTTCCCTTAGTGGTGAAGACTTCATGAGCTTCTTCACTGATAAAGTTCTAGCTATCAGAGTGAAAGCTAACCAGGCCATCCCAACAACTGGACCATCACCAGATGTGCTGACTGTGGGAACATACAGGTTCTCCAACGAGCCCTTAAACTCCTTCGGCCCTATATATTTTTCTGAGACGTCATCGCTAATTCAGAAATCCACATGTCTTTTAGATCCCATCCCAACACACCTGTTGAAGGATGATTTACCATTGATAGGCAGTTCTATCCTGGACCAGATCAATGGTTCTTTAGTGTCAGGTCCTACCCCTGTCCTACAAGGTGGCAGTGATTAAGCCGTTGCTTAAATTTTTTTTTTAAAACCCTTCTTTTGACCTACAAGGTCCTCAGACGCCTAGCTCCATCCTACTTGGAGGAGCTAGTGATACCTTATCAGCCCAATAGACCGCTCCACTCTCAGAATGCTGGTCTACTTGTGGTTCCCAGAGTTTCTAGGAGTAGAATGGGGGGCCGAGCATTTAGCTACCAGGCCCCCCTGCTATGGAACCAGCTCCCTGTCCAGGTACGGGAGGCTGACTCCATCGCTACTTTTAAGATCAGACTTAAAACCTACCTCTTTGAAAAAGCTTATTGGGCCAGATTCACGAAGCGTTCTTACGAACAAATTTGTTCTTAAGTCCCACTTACGAACAGTTGACGAAGATTGTGGCATTCACCAATTTCTTCTTATCCTGGATTTATTCGTAGGTAAGAACAAATCCTACGAACACTCAGGAGTACTCTTGCGCACATTTCAGTGCCGACATGTTGGCATGGTTGTGTTTTCTTCTCTTGTGCAGTTCAATAAAATTCAATATTACAATGATAATTCTGTCATATTTATTTATTTATTTGTTTATTTCCTATTTTTGGTGATTTACGGAGAATTTTAAAATTACGTAAATGTGCCAATGACTTAACATTAATCAACCAAATTGGAAACCATGCCAAAACTGTCTTTTTATTTGATTTTATCTTGATTTATTTTATTAGGGGATCGAGGATATGCCCTGGTTGTTGACACCACTGACCAACCCTCAGACAACACAGGAGTTTTATTCAATCAGATGCATGCGCGCAGTCGCTCCACCATTGAACGCACCATCGGCATGTTAAAGGGGCGCTGGATGTGTTTAGACACAGAGCCACAACCCCGTGAGGATGTGCGTCCTGACGCAATGATGGGGCCAGACTGCAGGCACGCGGTTCACGTTCGAGCGCGATTAATTGCCCGTTTGTGAATAAAATGCATTATTGTCACAATCCGAGCACAGCTTTTACACGTTTATTTTTTTTACATTCTCGTTGATTTCTTTAAGCGTGTTGGCTATAGTCATCAGGGTTGAGGCAATTTTATCAAGCGTGTTAGCCATCCTTTCTTGATTGTTCAACACGGCGTCAGAAATCAGGCGTGGAGAGGCCAGCTTTGGGCATTTGGCTGCTTTTTGCTCTGTCTACAGGGTCCTGCTGCAGTTCCTTTTATGGGCATTAGTGGGCGGTGACTTATGCTAATCGTATGTTAATTAGACTCACCTGGCACGCGCTTTCAACTTACGAACAGATGGCATTCATCAATCTAAGAACACAGCTGCGAACAATTCTGGGGCTTACGAACGCGTTGATGAATCCGACGTAGAGTTTTCTTAAAAAACTTCTTAAGGACAACTTAAGAAAGAATCTAAGAAGATTCGTAAGAACATATTGGTGAATCGGGCCCATTGTTACTAATTCTGTAGTTCCAGTTATTATCATAGAGAGACAGATTATCATACTTAGGGGGTCGTCTAATCGTTAGGTCACATCTTAGCCATGCTGTTATAGGCCAAGGCTGCCGGGGTCCGGAAACATGATCAACTGACAGGCCTCTGTCACCCCACTGGGTCATGGTTTCCTCTCCTCTCCTTTCCTCATCAAGCAGAATAGTTATGCTGATTCCTGTGTAGTTTTTCTGCTCCCCCTCTATTTATTAACAGGTATTGCTGTGACGGGTGCAGCTTGGACCCAAATGCAGCACTCTGGAAAGCTGGACCGTAGTAATGACTTTTATTAACACACGGGCAAACAGGAACTCAGGCAGACAAGGAAACACAGGAAATAGTCCGTTCTTCAGGCTCTGGGCCCACACAAAGTCTATGGGTTGCAGGCTCGGGGAGTGGGACAAGCAGCAGCGAAGTCGGGGCCGAGCAGAGAAGTCTAAACCAGGTGAGCAGACAGGAACCAGAGACGCTGAGGCAGAAGTCGTAGTCAGGGGCAGAAAGCAGGTAGGTTGTCCGGGGAACAGGCAAGGCAGGCAGAACGAAGGCAGGCAGGGTCGGTAACAGGTAATCCGGCAGGCAACGCTGGAAAGTCTCGCATGAAAGCAGAAGAACAATCTGGCACTGAGTGAGTGTCAGGCTGGAGAATATATACACTGGTAGGTGAGCTGATTGATGAGTGAGGGCAGGTGTGTGATCAGTGACTGAGAGCAGGTGTGTGATTCAGATTCAGATCCTTTATTGTCCCACACGGGGAAATTTACAGTGCAACAACAGCAACAAGAGCACTCAGAGAAAAATAAGATAAAAATCAAATAGAACAGGATTTGGAATATACAAAGAGGATGTATGTTTACAATAATCCAGATAAATGGATACTCGGCCTCTGTGTACCTGTACATAGTACAGAGGGTGAATACAATATACATATCAGAATATATAATATTCAGATTGTGTTAGCGGGTGTTATGTTTATTGTGCAGTCTGACAGCAGCCGGCAGGAAAGATCGGCGATACCTCTCCTTCACACAGCGAGGGTGGAGCAGCCGCTCACTGAAGGAGGTGCCCAGTGCTGTCAGGGTGTCCTGTAGGGGGTGGGACGTGTTGTTCAACATGGATGACAGCTTAGCCATCATCCTCCCATTTCCCACCACCTCCACTGAGTCCAGGGGACATCCCAGGACAGAGCTGGCCCTCCTTACCAGTGATCAGTGACTGAAAGCGGGTGTGGTTATCAGTGACTGAGAGCAGGTGTGGTGATCAGAGGGTGTGGTGTGAGCAGGGCAGTGGAAAAGTACTGGGACAGGAGGGAACTGGGGAAAAGGGGCTGTGACAATCGCCGCCTTCGGAGCTGCCTGATGACCTCCGGCTCCGCTGGCGTTGTATAGTGTATTTTTTTGTGTGTTTCTATGCTCTGTGCCTCTCCTCTCCTCTCCTCACCTCTCCTCTCCTCTCCTCTCCTCTCCCTTTACCCAGCCAACCATCAGCAGGAGGGTCCCCCTACATGAGCCTGGTCCTGCTTAAGGTTTCTTCCTGTTAAAGGGGAGTTTGTCCTTGCCACTTTTGCTTGTCTGGGGTTAGGCCCTGGGATTCTGGAAAGCGCCTTGACACCTGTAGGCAATTTACATCTTGCTGCCTATTTAAGCAGGTTGTGCCTGCCTGTCAGGGCTGGGGTGTCGGTTCACTTTTCTGAGTGTGTCTGTTCGTGTGGGGAGTGTGTTTGTTCGTCTAGTGTGGGTGCTTGTTCGGGTTCCTTGGTGTTGGTAGGGTGTCTGTTTGTGGTGAAGCTGTTTGGTCGCTTCCCCTGTCGTTGGTGCTCTGAGTTTCCTGGAGGGTCGCTCCTATTCCCGTGCTTCCGGTTTCCCTGGAGGACCGCTCATGTTCCTGTGTTCCTGTTGCCCTGGAGGGCCACTCCTGTCCCCGAACTTCCGGTTTTCCTTTTAGGGCCTCTCCTGTTGCTGTTCCGTGTCTCCTGGAGGACCGCTCCTGCCCCCCTTGCAGTCTAGGAGGACTGCCTCTGCCCTCAGTGTCTCGGGGCACGTTCATGTGGTGAGCGTGTCGCGCTGGACTCCCGAGTCCTCGCCGGTCCAGGGGGACTGCTGCGTGTTGAGGACTCACCGGTGTTCCGAGTTCCCAGCAGTCCGGGGGACTGCATCTGGTGTGGGGACTCGCCGATGGACCTGTGAGGGGCAAACGCTGCCTCCTAATCGCCGGCAGTCCAGGAGGACTGCTTTGTCCCCAGTGTCTCGGGGCACGTTCGTGCGGTGAGCGTGTCACGCCGGACTCCCGAGTCCTCGCCGGTCCAGGAGGACTGCAGCGTGTTGAGGACTCACCGGTGTTCCGAGTTCCCAGCAGTCCAGGGGGACTGCATCTGGTGCGGGGACTCGCCGATGGACCTGGGACGGGCAGACGCTGCCTCCCGATCCCCCTGCAGTCCAGGAGGGCTGTTTCTGTTATCAATGTGCCCTCCCCTTCCCTGTAAATAAAGCCTTTGACCTCTCTACCACTGTGTCCTGGCCTGCGTTCGGGTCCGCTACCACCACGTATCGTAACAACTTCATCACTGCCCTGAGGAAAACTCCACCAAATTTCTGACTGAAAACCTGAAATTTTTTTAAAAAAAGCTTTCCTAATGATCTAATGACTGGGTAGGACATACACTCGAGGGACAGTATGTCCCACTCAGTCATGAAGACAACTGAGTGTAAATCCTTCAATTCCAAAACGTGAATGTCTGTAACAAGGTCCCTCTGCTGTGACGCTAATTAGCTTAGCTGCTTCACTGTTGCTCCTCGTGCTGCCGTCGTATGTTTATTACACATGAGTTCTTGTGATATGATTTAAATCTGAGAGCTAAAACTGTGTCCGACCCTTTTGTGTCACTCTTGTTAGAATTAAAACATTTATTTCTGAATGATGTAAATGGCACTAAAGCAGTATTTAGAGGACTGCTGGTCTCAATGGCACATGACTGTGATTGTGGCTCCTGAAACCAATAAAAAAGACACACCTGTAACATCTGATAGGCTGGTAAATTGAGACGTCACTCTCTGGCCAGCCCTAGCATGGACAAGGCATGACAAATGGAAGAAGCTCTCAATAAAAAAAACCTATTTCATGCATCATAAAAGCAATACATGCACCAAACTGGACTGGAAAATATATAATTATTGAATTAACATGTCTGCTGTAATCTCAAAATAAAACCGATACCCAAAATGGAAAAAAAACCCAGAAACTTGCAATTCATTCAACTGTAAAAGACCTTTTGCTATATTTACTGCTCTGAAAAATGCCCCATTGGGGACAGATAAATTGGAAAGGGACAAGTGCTGTAGAGGAACTGCCATAAATGATGAAAAGCCCAATAGGGTGAGGAACGACCCCAAGCAGGCTTCTATGATGTATTGGAGAAGAGTGCAGCATCCCTCTGATTCTGGAGAATTGGCTAGTTCTTCTGTCGTTGTGGTCCTGGAGGACACAAGGCTGGTGCAAACTGGCTGGCCTGTTAGCACCAAAGCTACATGAGAGAAGAAATGGACCACTTCTTGTCAAAGTGACAGGTTGACCTTTCCCTGAACCCGCCCACATCTGTTCCCCCCCCCCCCCCCACCTCCCTTCCCCTCCTCCCGAGGAGGGTGGATCCCCCCCCCCCGCCTTTCTCGCTTGCTCATCTGTTTTTAATAAGGGCAATAGTTACAACACAGTGACAAAACAATTTTGCCATAGTCCTGGCATAGCCATCCGTGGACAACATGAGTAGTTCTACATCCTTGATTGGTGAGACGGCTGTGACCGTTATAAGAGAATTGTGTGGAAAAGTAGTTGAAAAATCCACGGTGTTTGTACAGCGTTCTCAGGCGTCACCTTGTGAGCCTTTGCAGCAAGAATGGTCTTTGGAGCCTTATAGTCAAACAGGGAGTTTTGGGTATGTGTTCCGTTACAAGACGGGGGAGCTGATTCTCTATCAGCGGGAAGAATCTTCCAGTGAGGGGCCTATGTTGTCGGCTACGATGTCTTCCAATGACTGGGGTGTGTTGAAACTGATCAAACCGAGAATGGTGTGTGTGACTGAAGAAGGCTGTGAAGAAAGAAACAACACAGAACAGAAACCTTCCACAGAACAAACATTTGTGAGCATTTGGTTGACGAAAACCTCGGGTACGGGAAGATGGTTCTATCGTGCTAGCTACAAGATGCAGATGGAAGAGATGTCAGGGAAACCGAGACAGTATTTTGTCTTGGATCTTTTTAGCTCAGACTGTGGGGTTTTCAGCAACGTGTTGACTCTACCTCTTGCAGCATGGATCGAAAAGATGCATGAAATGGATGATAAAATCACAAAATTTTTTCACCATTGTCGTCTTTGGAACAACACTGTGGTGACGAAAAAAAGAGTCCTCCCACCCATATCTCAAATGTATAAAAGACGTTCGTCTGAACCATACGTTACCCACTACCGGAGTGAAACACTAAGGAGAGCATGTCTACCAACAGAAGCGTCAAGAGCGGATCTGACACTCCGAGCAATTCCTATCTGTGGGATGAGGATGAGACACAAGCGGAACGCCCTCAACGTCGGCTTCGGCCTCGCAGGCTGGACTTTGACTCACTCATCCAACGCTGGGATCCCACGGATTCTAAGGAGTCTCTCACTCCTTGTCTAAGCCCTCCACCAACCCCACCCCTCGGACGCTCGGCATCGGATCCTGGGGTGTCCAGTCCTCACTCACCCTCACTGACACCACCCGTCAGAGACTCAGCATCACTTCCAGAGCTGTCCGAGTCTCTTCTCCAAGGCAGAGATCCTGCGCCGTCTCCGGCTTCTTCACGTCCAGGTTCTCCAATCTCTGTGAGCGGTGTGGAGAGTCTTTCACGCTCAACAACCCCTGATCTGCCTTTGCCCGACGACGCATCGGATCTCCCCGGGGCTGTATGTAACGGTGCTGACCAGCTTGACGGCTGGGCATCTGAATTCTTTGGTCTGGTAAAAAAAGGCGTTCTTCATCTACTTAGCGTCGTCCTGGACCTGTACAAGGGTGAGGTTTGCAACGGATGTCGGATCGACCACCCCAGCCAGCGCCAACACCAGTGTTTGGATGTGATCGAACCGGGTTTCTACCGCAACAACTTTTACATGTTGATGAAAAGACTCTACACACCCAAGTTCATTCCTGCTATTCAAAATTTCCTGAAAGCGTGCGGTGTCAACGCTGACTACGTGAAAGTCAAGATCGCCGCAGAGACCCTTTTGTTCGAGCTGAAATCCAACGAATTAATCTACACTCCCATCCAACAAATGTACGAGAGTATCGCCGACAACGACAGCGAGATTAAACAGGAACATCTGGACACGGTGACTCAGTACTGGACTGAAAACACTTAAATCTGAAAATGGTGTTTTCAGATATAAAATGGGGAGCTTCTGGGGAAAAGTTGTAAACGATGTAGAAGGTGTCAAGATCCAGTTGATCAAGGGTCAGATAATAAACATCTTGTACCAGGCTATTGAGAACAAAACGGCTTCAAACAAAAACATCTTGCTGGAAAAAACCAGAACGTGTGCAGGACCCGCACTTTGGGAAGAGATGGTAAATGACACGATGCTTATGAGCAAATCTGGATTGTCGGATTGTTTTAAAGTAATTTTTAAAGAACTGTCCAACGATGTTGTAAAACCATGTCATATGATAGCCTTTTATGCTTTGCTCATTGATGTGACCAGCAGACTTGTGCAAAACAACCATTCTGTAAGCATCTTGGAAGAACTTGGAAAATTACACGATGATATCTGCCTCAGTCTAGATCATAAAGTCTTAACTCAAACTCTATTGATGATAACGCATGGGTCTTGGACTAGTTTTTGACTATCTGTACTTTCACATTACAAATGTTACAAATGTATTTGTTCATGTTACTCACAAAATGTATTTACTCATGTTACTCACAAAATGTGTATGCTAAAGATTTCTTAACAGCTAATAAAAAAAAAATACCTCTCAAACGAGCATCCCTTCTCATTCTGTTTTCAACATGTCTGAGACACGCTTCATGGAAAAAGTGTACTATGATCCCGCGCATCCCGGTAGCCTCGGTGGTGTAGAGCGGCTCCATAAGGGGGTGCAAGAAGAAATGGGAAAGACGGTTCCTCGAGAAAATGTTAAAACATTTCTACAGGGACAGACGCTTACACTCTACACAAACCGGCCAGGATACATTTTCCAAGAAACAGGGTTTTCGCCCCCCGCCCTTTAAACCAATTTCAAGCGGACCTGTGCGATATGCAAGCCCTGTCGGAGCATAATGACGGATATAATTATTTATTAACGGTCATAGACATATTTTCCAAAAAAGCTTACGTCAGGGCTCTGAAGAGAAAATCAGCGGCTGAGGTGGTAAAGGCGTTTGAATCCATTTTTGAGTCAAGTCAGACGCCTGAAAAAATACAAACTGATGCGGGGAAAGAATTTTTTAACAAGAGTTTTGAAGCTTTGATGAGAAAACACAATATCGTTCATTTTTCCACCGCCAGCCACCTTAAGGCCTCTGTGATTGAAAGATTTAATCGTACATTAAAAGGTAGAATGTGGAGATATTTTACAGCAAACAACACTCTGCGATACACCGACGTCTTACAAGACTTGGTGAAAAGCTATAATCACAGTTATCACAGCAGTATCAAGATGAAACCCGCTGAGGTAACCTCGGAGAACACTTTTAAAGTGTTTCAAAACTTGTACGGTAAATCTGAAAACCGACGGAAGGCTGAAACCAAGATGAATTTCAAGAAGGGGGACCTAGTTAGAATTTCAAAACTGAGAGGAGTGTTTGATGATTTTATAAATTTTAACGAACGAGGTGTTTACGGTATCTGAACGCATCCCTCGCGACCCTCCAGTGTACAAGTTAAAAGATTACGATGGAGAACCCATCCAAGGGTCATTTTATGAGCCAGAGCTACAAAAGGTAACGATGGGGGAAGACAGACTTTTCCACGTAGAAAAGATTCTGAAGCATCGCGTCGTCAGGGGTGAAAAGCAAGTCTTTGTAAGTTGGAAAAACTGGCCGGAGAAATTCAACAGCTGGATCAAAGCCGCAGATTTAAAGAACGTATAAAAATCAACTCGCGATCGCAACGGATATCATTTCATCATGTACGGTCCGAAGGACGAGGGTTTTTTTATTACCCTACCCTCCAACGCCAGCGTCGATGTTTTTAAAGAAAACACGAGTTCCAGTTACCGCGTGGATTTGCCTCAACATATCGATTTAGAGGGAAGCTGGGAAGTAGCTTTAACGCAGATTTCATACCCGCACACCTTTTATCACCTTATCAGGAGGATGCCTACTTTTACTGGAGGGAAAAACCTCAAGAACCGGCCACGGAGAGCAAGGTGCATCGTCAAGAGATGAGACAATCATATTTCAACGGCTTCTCAGCCTTTAG
>NW_026622177.1:0-14273 GCF_003711565.1 Takifugu flavidus | reverse complement strand
ATCAAACAGCTGGAGAGGAATGTGCCTCATGGGAGATTACTTCTGATGGATCATTGCTGCCTTTTTGGAAATGGTTCAACTATCGATTTCAAAAGGAGCTTGAGAAGCACTACGACTTACGTTTTACTGGGGATGGAGAAATCCCCAATAACTGGGGAGAAATTAAGAAAGAAGATGCCATCAAAAGTCTGGATAAACTGTAGCCTCAAACACAAGCCTATGGTGGAGAACTGGAGGGTTGGTTGAAATCTTGGAGCAACAGCAACACTGAGCATGAAGCTATTCTCCAGTTTGATGCAGAGTGGAAGGGAAGAGAAAACTGCTGACAAAATACTTTTGTTTCCCTTTACAGCAGTATACATTCTTCATATAAAGCCTGCTTTAGAAGTGTTGCTATGACAATGTCTTGAAAAAATTCTATGTAAATTCTATAAAAATGGATGTAAATTGAGTGACAGGATGTGACAAAATGATTGAAAATGTTGAGTTTCAAAATTCATGTATGATGTTTTGCTTTGAATGAAAAGGCAAAATGTTTTGGCTTCATAAAAGAAGATAAGAGATTCCTCTCTTTTGATTTGCTGGACTTTAAATCTAGTTTGCAATTGTTGTTACGCTCGAGAGGACTGGCGGTCAAGTGTGGCGGAACCCCAAGAAGGCAGACAGACACGGGAATTAAAAGTAAACTCAGAAGGTTTAATGAAGCAAAAAAAATCAGGAGGGAAGAAACTAAATGAGAGAGGCCGAGACAAATATAGGGCGTGATGCGGCAGACGAACCAAGTTCGAGATCCAGGGGCGAGAGTCCGTGGGGGAGTCCAAGTGTCCAGAGGACAGAGAAATCCGTCCGAGGAAGAGGTCAGAGGAAGAGGGGCTAGGAAGGTTGCAGAGGAGCGGGGGAGACGCTGGAAGTCGCAGGAGTCGCTGGAAGACGCAGGGGACACAGGGAGTCGCTGGGGAGCCTGGAGAGATGCTGGGTCAACGGGAAGTGTTGCCAAAAACATCAGTAAGATCAAGCACTGGCCTGAGTGCATAGGGGCCTTTTATGGGTGCAGAGTCGTTTGGGCGGATTGGGTGCAGCTGAAGGAGAGGGCCCAGGTGGTGGTGGTTGAGCTGATTGCCCAGGAGGAGGGGGGCCAGAGTAGGAGTCACAACAGTACCCCCCCCTTACGGGAGGCACCGGACGACCGCCCAGGAGCATCCGGGTGGTCTCGGTAGAAGTCTTCGAGGAGGGAGGGGTCAGCGAGATAGGATGGGGGCACCCAGCTCCGGTCTTCGGGGCCGTAACCCACCCAATCCACCAGGTACTGGAAGCCCCTTCCCCGTCGGCGGACTGCCAGCAGCTTGTTAACGCTCCACACCGGCTCTCCGTCCGACAGGACCTGGGGGAGGTGGAGTCGGAGCAGGAGGGGACAGGGGGCTGGTGGAGAAGGGTTTAATGAGCGAGACGTGGAAGACCGGGTGAACCTTGAGGGCGGCAGGGAGATCCAAACGGACTGCAGAGGGGTTGATGATGCTGCAGATGGTGTAGGGACCGATGTAGCGGGGGTTCAGTTTTCTGGAGGAAGTCTGCGAGGTCTGGAGGGGGAGGTCCCAGGCCAACAGCCAGACCTTCTGGCCAGGCCGGTAAGCTGGGGCCGGCCTCCTTCGCCGGTGGCCGAACGCCGGGACTGCTCAGTGGCCCGCAAGATGGCTTTGCGGGCAGTCTTCCAGATGTGCCGACATCGGCGGAGATGGGCCCTGGTAGACGGCACTGCGATCTCCAGCTCCTGCTGGGGGAAACAGAGGGGGTTGGTAGCCCAGGAAACATTGAAAGGGGGACATACCAGTAGCAGAGCTCTCCATGGCGTTGAGGGAGTATTCCACCCACGGCAGGAACTTTGACCAGGAGGCAGGATTGCTGGTGGTCACGCAGCGCAGGGCCGCCTCCAAAGCCTGGTTGGCCCGTTCGGCTTGTCCGTTGGACTGGGGGTGGTACCCAGAGGACAGGCTGACCGTGGCCCCAATCCCCTTGCAGAAGGCCTGCCACACCCTAGAAGTGAATTGGGGGCCACGGTCAGAGACCACGTCAAGGGGGATCCCGTGGAGACGTACGACGTGGGAGACCAGGAGTTCAGCAGTTTCTGCAGCAGAAGGGAGTTTGGGGAGAGCGACAAAGTGGACCCCCTTGGAGAAGCGGTCCACAATGGTCAGGATGGTGTCGTTCCCCTGCGAGACGGGGAGGCCCGTCACAAAATCCAGGGCTATGTGAGACCAGGGTCGACTGGGGACGGGAAGGGGGTGCAGAAGGCCTGCTGGCGAGCGATGGGAGGCCTTGCTGCGGGCACAGACCGTGCAGGCGCCCACAAACTCCCAAACATCCTCTTGGAGGTTGGGCCACCAGAAGCGCCGCTGCACAAACTCCGCCGTCCGACGCACGCCAGGATGGCAGGCGAAACAACTGGAGTGGCCCCACTCCAGCACCTGCGGCCGGACGGAGGAAGGCACGAACATTCGGTCCCGGCCCGTTCCCAGGATCTGGCTCGTCTCTCTGGGCTTGCTCGACGGCCGTCTCGATCGGCCAGGAGATGACCCCTATGACCCGGGCCGGGGGAACGATGGTGTCAGGGTCCCTGGGGGCGCCGGGGAATTCCTCCGGAAACTGGCGGGAGAGGGCATCAGCCCGGATATTCTTGGAACCTGGACGGAAAGTGAGGGTGAAATCAAACCGACTGAAGAGAGCCCAGCGGCCCTGTCTGGGATTGAGTCTCTTGGCCGTTCTCACATAGGTCAAGTTCTTATGGTCCGACCACACAAGGAACGGGTGTCTTGCTCCCTCCAGCCAGTGTCTCCACTCCACCAAGGCTCCATAGACCGCCAGAAGTTCCCTGTTGCCCACATCGTAATTTCGTTCAGCCGGATCAAAACGGTGGGAAAAGTAGGCACATGGGTGAATCTTCTGGTCTGCCTCGGACCGCTGGGAGAGGACTGCCCCGATGCCCGTCCGAAGCATCGACCTCGACGATGAACTGCCGAGCGGGGTCTGGATGGGCGAGCACCGGAGCCGTCGTGAACCTGTCCTTGAGGGCCGAGAAGGCGGTCTCAGCCTCCGGTGTCCAGGTGAAAGGGCGCGAGGTGGAGGTGAGAGCGGAGAGAGAGGCAGCCACTTGGCTGAACCCTTTGATGAACCGCCGGATGAACCTGGCGAACCCAAGAACCGGCGAAGCTGAGTGCGGTCGGTGGGGCGTGGCCACTCCACCACCGCCTGGATCTTGGCCGGATCTGCGCGCACCCGCCCCTCCTCCACGATGTAGCCGAGGTACCCCACTGAGGCGGAGTGGAAGACGCACTTCTCGGCTTTAATGAAGAGTCGGTTCTCCAAAAGCCGTTGGAGGACCAGGCGAACATGCTGGTGGTGCTCCTCCATGGTGCGGGAGAAGATCAAGATGTCGTCCAAGTAGACCACCACAAAGACGTTGATCATGTCTCGGAGCACATCGTTGACCAACTCCTGGAAGACGGCGGGGGGCGTTGGAGAGGCCGAAGGGCATGACCAGGTATTCGAAGTGCCCGAGGTGAGTGTTGAAGGCGGTCTTCCATTCGTCCCCTTTCCTGATCCGCACCAAGTGGTAAGCGTTGCGGAGGTCTAACTTGGTGAACACCCGGGCATGAGTGAGAGGCTCGAACGTGGAACTCATAAGGGGAAGAGGGTACTTATTCTTAACGGTGATGTTGTTAAGTTTGCGGAAGTCGATACAGGGCCTCAGGCCGCCATCCTTCTTGGCCACAAAGAAGAAACCTGCTGCTAAGGGGGATGAAGATGGTCTTATGATCCAGAGGCAAGGGATTCTGTGATGTAATTGCGCATCACCTCCTTCTCTGGGATGGAGAGATTGTAAAGTCGACCCGTGGGGTAGGGAGCCCCGGGGAGGAGGTCGATGGGGCAATCATAGGGCCGGTGAGGGGGAAGGGACAGAGCATTGTCCTTACTGAACACTGGGGCTAAATCATGGTAGATAGGGGGAACACCAGTGAGATCCGGGGAGTGAGCGCGGGCCGGGGATTACTGGATGGAGAGGGGGCGGAGCGAAGGCAGTTGGCGTGACAGGCCACGCTCCACCCCAGGATCCGACCCGAAGCCCATGAGATGTGGGGGTCGTGCCTTTCCAACCACGGTCTTCCTAACACGAGTGGAGCGGTGGGGGCGTGCAAAACCAGGAAACGTGTACTCTCTATGTGATTACCCGAGAGTGTTAGGGTGAGTGGGATGGTGCGATGCGTGATGTTACCCAGAGAGCGGCCATCGATCGCCTGGGGGGACAGGGAGCGATCGAGAGGAACCAGGGGAATGCCAGCTTGACGCGCGAGAGAAAAGTCCATCAGGGACTCATCAGCCCCAGAGTCAATGAGAACACTCACCGGAATAGACTCCTTATCCCAGGAGAGGGTTGCGGGGAAGAGGCGGTTGTTGTTGCTCGGTGGGTTGGGGAATCACAGCTCGGCTCACCAGTACTCCCCCTACTGGTGAGCAGGCCCTTTTGGTCGGACGGGGCAGGCTTGGATGAAGTGGCCGTTGTTTCCGCAGTACAGGCACAACTGGTCTCGGAGTCTTTGCTCCCGCTCCTGCCGTGAGAGACGGGACCGGCCGATCTGCATGGGTTCCTCTCCGGCTCTGGGGGAGGAGTGAGCTGGGGATTGCCAGGGGATGTGAGGAGGCAGGGCGGCAGTGCTGGTAGGGGAGAAGTCAGGGGCAGAGGAAGTGCGGTGGGAGAGTTGGCGGGTAGAACCGCCCGCACGTTGGGCGCGCTCCTGGCGGCGCTCCCGTAGGCGCTCCCGTAGTCGTTCATCCATCTGGAGCGAGAGGGTGATCAGCTCGTTGAGTGACGAGGGGCGGTCCCTCACAATCAGGTCCTTGATTGCCTCACTCAGGCCCCGTCGATAGGCGCTACGGAGCGCGGTCTTGCCCCAGCGGCTCTCTGCAGCCAGGATGCGGAACTCAAGGGTGTACTCCGCAACTGACCGTGACCCCTGCTGGAGAGCGAGCAGACGACTCGCGGCGTCTTCACCGTAGTGGGGTGCTCGAACACAGCCTTGAACTCCCGTCGAAAGGCGCTGTAGTCTGAGGAGAGGCGGGGGTCCAGGTCGACGGCAGCTATGGCCCAGCTCAATGCCTTGTCGGCCAGGAGGGAGGTTATAAATCCAACCTTGGCCTCGTCGGAAACAAATCTGGAGGGCTGATGGCGGAAGAGCAGCTCACATTGGTGGAGGAACCCCTTGCCCAGGTCGAAATCCCCGCCGAACACACAGGGGCTGGCAAGGTTGGGCTCGGCTCGGGGAGAAGGGAGAAAGCGGGAGAGATGGTTCTGATGGAGCAGCCCCACCAAGGTCGCTGCCTAGCTTCTGCCGAATGGCAGCCAAAACGGTTGCCATGGCGGACATCTGGTTGGAGAGGGCGGACAGGGTACTGGAGGTGGTCTGGGAGGAGCTCTGAAGCTCGGAAATCTCCCCTTGGATGGTGGGGAAGGCCTTGGTTAGCTCCGACTGAAGGGAGGAGAGCTGGGCAGAGTGGGCCTCCACTCTTCTTTCGAGGGGGGAGGGTAACGTGGGGGTCCTAGGGCCGTTTTTGTTCTCATCTTTCATCAAATTGGGAAGGATCTTAGAAATCTGTTTTTTCTAGTTTTACACTTGTTTTTGTGTTCAGTTGTATTCAGAACTATAAAGTCACTTGCTGTCATCAGTAAATGTTAATTATCATGTTAATAATTCCAACATGTTGGCTTCACCTGCAGGTGAGGATCAAAGTGGGCAGGATGAAATATTATCCTCATTATTATCATCAACAGTTTAAAGGCTGTAAAATTAGGAACATTTTCAATAATAAATATATTACAGAATAATTAAGTGTTGATTGATTTCTTTTTTACACACATTTTCTGTTGATATAAGAGCTGTCAGATTAATCAGGAATTGTCCTTTTTTTACATTTCTTCCCTATTTTATTGGATTGGGGATGGATGGAAATGAAAGTGAACAGTTCAGCACTGATGTCCTTCAGCAAGGCCTCTACACCACCAGCCTCCTGCAAACATCAAGCATCGAGCATGGCTGGACACAGATTTGAACGGACCCACAAGATGCTACCAACTTCCTTTTTGACTCTTTTAGTTCTGATTGAAGGGGTTTTAGCTAAGGTCTCAGCTTTTGATAAACTGATGAGTTAAATGTATTTTTTAGTCAGCTCAAATTTCAACCTGCTCGGGATCCACTGGTAAAAAATACACATACACATTTGTGTATGAGCAAATATTCAGTGATCAAAAGCAGAACTCAACTTGGTTCAAATTTGACAGACCCTGTAAAATCGAACCTACAATGTCAAACATTTTTTCTTGTCCTATTTAGCTCCTTTTTGATCAACTACTTGGCTTAAAAAAGGAAACACACAACGATCTGAGATTTAAATGGTTTATGTTTCTCTGTCCTTGTGAATATTTTATGGAACTGTAACCATCTAAATCCTGTTAGTGATTATTGCCCTCCAGTGGAAGAGTCTGACCATGTAAGTATCTCTTAGCAGATCTTAAAAGATGTCAGTTTGAAGTCTCCACCAATCCTGATGTAACTGATGACATCAACACTCTCCTGGTTTGGAAACTTGAATTCATGGTCATCGGGAATTTCCACTTCAAACACATCTCCAGCCAGCTTCAACACAATCTGAAGAAGAAGAAAACAGAATAAATTAGAATGAAATGAGGTTCTGCTCCAGGCTGGTTATCACTATGTGATTGAGGGAATAGGTCTGCATTTCTTTCTATAAACTGTGGCAGCTTTTAGGACAAAACATGACAACAATTCTCAACAAATCTCTCTTACCTTGACTTCCTTGCCTCTGTGTAAGGGGTTGGGTATTTCCCTTCTCTCTTCACCCCAACACCCAGCTGTCTTTGAGTTAAAAACCAGAACAGATCCATCAGCGTTGTCATGGAAACGAGGGTTAAAATGGAGTGCCAGGTCATTTGCATCATTGCCATTTGGGAGGCAGGATGCGGTCAGGCAAGGAACAGGACTCCCCTAGGGGGAATAGACAAGAAAGGGCACCTGGCTTGACTTTTCAAGAGCCTGTGCGACAGATTAGAGTGAAGTTTAAGTGACTAAAAAACAGAGCCCACCTGGTCTGATACAAGTGGGTGTTAGACGAGAAAAAAAGTGAGCTCTTCCTTCATTTTCTGCAGTATTGCAGTACTTCTCTTCACAACATGCATGATTCTCTGATTATTTGTAGCAGTTGTTTAAGTCACCTGAAGAGTCAATCAAGCAGACATAAGCCGATGAATTCTACAATCTCCTTGGACAAATTTTTCTTTAATAGTCATGCGGACAGAAGATGACTCCTAGTGACTTCCTTAAAATATTTCAACCTCTGAAACAGGAGCCTGACCCATGTAAGAAGGATCTCGCTTACTTTTCTACAGAAGCTGATGTTGTTAGAGGTCACCTTGATATCAATGCTCTTGTGTTTGGAAACTTGGAAACAGGAATTTCCAGAATAAAATGAGGTTTTGCTCAAGGCTGGTTGTCAATATGTGATTGAGGAAATAGGTCTTCGTTTGTGGCAGCTTATAGGACAAAACATGATGACATTTCTCAGCAACTCTCTCTTACCTTACCTTACCTTACCTTACCTTACCTTACCTTACCTCCTACCTCTTGTTTGATCCCAAATGAGATATTAATCTGTATATTTTTAATATATTATAAATAATATTAAAAGACTATACATATATTACATGAAAACATATCACAACAAATACAGGTTTGATAAATATTAAAGCATTATACAGTTCTTTAAAAAACAAAGAAAGTAAAAACCCGACAGTCACATTTCAGCTGAAAACCACTTCGTTTATTTATTTTCTTATTTTTTTGCCAAATGTAAAGTTCTTCTTCTTCTTCTTGGGTTGACCATCGATCCGATGATGTCAGTGCAGTCATCTCTGGTGACTTCGAAGGTGGCTGATTAGCCCAATTCTGGAGCCACAACTCTGGGACAGTTGGGACATGGGAAAGACGCCGTGGGTGGGGCTGTTGCTGCTTCCTTCCTTCTTTGCCTGGCTGCTGCGACTTTGCCTCTTCTGTGGTCCTCGAAGGATTTGCAGCCCTTCTTGACTGCGGCGCGCCATCCGACTCTGTTTTGGGCCTGGGCTTCTAGCTGTGCTGGAGGGATGCCACAGTACTTTAGGCTGTCCTTGATGCAGTCTTTGTACCGCTTCTTGGGGCGCCCAGTGTTTCTCTGCCCCTGGGAGAGGACGCCGTAGAAGACCTGACGGGGAAGGCGCGTGCTGTCCATTCTGATCAGGTGGCCTGACCAGCGGAGTTGGGCTTTCATAATCATGGTCTCGATACTTACAAGGCCAGCTCTGTCCAAGACCGCCAGGTTGGTCACTCTATCCTGCCATTTGATGTGCATTATTGACCGCAGGGACCTCATGTGGAATCGTTCCAACTGTTTTATGTACTTCCTGTATGTTGTCCAGGTCTCACAGCCGTAAAGAAGGCTGGTGAGCACAACAGCTTTGTAGACTTTAATTTTAGTCTCCAGTTTGATGTTTTTGTTATTTATCACACGGGTTCTGAGTCGACCAAGGGACTGGCTGGCTTTGCTGATACGCTGAGCTATCTCCTTGTCTAGAGAGCCATCACAGGAAATGGTGCTTCCGAGGTACTTGAATTGCTCAACCACCTTCAGCTCAGTTCCCTCGATGGATACATTGGGGGGCGGTGCGCTGGTGCCTGGTGCTGGTTGGTGCATGACCTCCGTCTTACTGAGGCTGATCATCATGCCAAACAATCGAGCTGCTTCTGCAAATCTGTCGACGATAATTTGGAGGTCAGGCTCTGTGTGTGCCATGAGAGCACAATCGTCGGCAAAGAGCGCATCGTGGACTAGCCGCTCTATTGTCTTTGTTCTGGCATTCAGTCTTCG
Source organism: Takifugu flavidus (assembly GCF_003711565.1). Taxonomy (NCBI): domain Eukaryota; kingdom Metazoa; phylum Chordata; class Actinopteri; order Tetraodontiformes; family Tetraodontidae; genus Takifugu; species Takifugu flavidus. The sequence continues at coordinate 5,309 of NW_026622177.1, read as the reverse complement.
GAGGTCAAAGAGGGAGCCATCCAGCCGTAGCGCAGGTAGATGCCACGGTCGAGGTCTCGGAGGGCATGGTTGAGGACACAGGTGAAGAAGAGGTTGAAGAGGACAGGGGCAAGGACACACCCCTGTTTCACGCCATTGGAGATGTCGAAGGGCGCAGAGGTGTCGCCGTTTGACAACACGAGTCCTTGCATGCCATCGTGGAAGAGACGGATGAGGTTGGTGAATTTTCTCGGGCAGCCTAGCTTGCTGAGGACGGACCAAAGTGCCTCTCTGTTTACCGTATCGAACGCCTTGGTGAGGTCGATGAAAACGGCGAAGAGGTCCTTGTGCTGTTCAATGCATTTCTCCTGGATCTGCCTAATGGTGAACACCATATCGATGGTGCTGCGGCCAGGTCTAAAACCACACTGAGTCTCTGGAAGAGCTTCCTCGGAGACTAAGGAGATGAGGCGGTTGAGAATGACGCGAGCCAGTATTTTCCCGGCAATGGACAGAAGCGAGATGCCTCGGTAATTACCACAGTCTGCTTTGTTGCCTTTCTTAAAGATAGAAACAACAGTGGCATCTTTGAAGTCCTGTGGCATGTTTTCTTCTTCCCATATGCTTGTCAGGATGTTGTGGAAGGCTCCAAGTGCTCCTGGTCCCGCCGCTTTGTGGAGCTCTGCAGGAATATTGTCGCCACCTGCTGCTTTGCCTGAGCTGGTCTGCTTTATGGCCTTCATGACTTCGTCTAATGATGGAGGGAGGTCGAGGTCATCTACAACTGGCTTCTGGGGGATAGAGTTCAGTGCAGCAGGGTCGACAGTAGAAGGCCTGTTGAGGAGGGTGGAAAAGTGCTCTCTCCAGCGTTCGATGATGTTGGCCTTATCTTTCAACAGGGTCGAACCATCCGCAGATAGAAGCGGGGTGATGCTAGGTTTTGCCGGCCCATAAACTGCCTTTAGCGAACTGTAGAACTCTTTAGCATTGTTGGACTCAGCATGGTTTTGCACCTCTTCTGCCTTTCGGTCCCACCAACTGTCTTGCATCTCACGAAGCTCTTTCTGCGCCGTTTGCTGCAGCTGTTTGAAGCGATCCTTTTTTGAAGTGGAGTTGATGTCATTTTGCAACTCGATGAAGGCTTGTCGCTTGCTGATGGCCTCTCTTTCTTATTTTTTTGCCAAATGTAAAGGTTACTCGATTGCATAACCTCAGTGGACTGAATCTTTGAGAATCTCCTCATTGTTATCAGCCTTTTGTACTCATTTATTTGGCTTCTGCTCATTTTTGCTTAGTTCTAATTAGAGCAGAAAGTAGATGAGCTGCGCTTATCAAATGGGTGTCATCAGCAGATGATGACCTCAGTCAGGAGGTAAAGTTGTTCTGTTTGTTCCCTGTATATAGTGTACAGGTAGACAGACGTACTGAAACATGCTAATTGCGACAGGTATACCTTCTTGATTTGTTTCTAGTCCCTACATCTGTGATCATGACAGGACATTTTAAGATGGATGTTTCTGGGGAGGGTCCCTAGCAGGGGCTTATGGACACCTCAGATTCAGTAGATCTCAGCCCTCGTCACCAAGGTATTGAACCTGATCGACAACCTTGACTGTCTACCGATTTACAGCAGCAATTTATTGCTGCTCCTACAGAAGGGGTTCTGGATCATTGAACTAAAGATCAGCTTCTAAAAATCAAACTGGCTCTGGCAGTGGTTTGAGAAGAGGAGATGCGAAAAACGTCTCAAAGGCAAACTGTTTGTAGAGTTACAACAGCATTGCCTGATTTTTTTTAAATCACAACAAACTTTTTCTGACCTGTAATACAGCAAAATGTATCTAAGTAAAATGCACAAGGTGTTTAACTCTGTCAAAAAGATCATTGTGCCCAGATTGTGAATTGGAGTTTGCCCGTGCTTTATGACTTGTGTCAGTGGATAATGATCACCTGTCCTCGTGTCTGCTGAGTCACAAGCTTTAAGAGAAAAGGAGCTGAATTTTACTTTCACTTGTGGCTCACACAAAGACAAGAGTTCACTGAATGACACAGTACAGTAAAATGCACAGTGTTATGGTTAGGGTTAGGGTTAGGGTTAGGGTTAGCAACAGCAGAACCTAATCCATCGGATCAGCCTCCTTTGTTCCATGGTTCACCTCTGATGCTAAATAGGGAGAAACTGTATATTCTGATAGCTTTCTCTCGGAGCAGCACTGATTTTCTTTAGCAGTTTGAACTACAGTCACATGACCTCCCAGAACAGCTTCCACTCCAGGAATGTAGCGACGAGCCCTGGCTGCTCATGACCCTTCACCACGGTTACTTCATTCAACCCCTTTTGAATGACCCTTGCCATTGCAATGTGACCCTAATCAAATTAATTTAACCCTTTACATTAACTCTTTTTTGAAAATATTATTACTATTGCTATTGCTGCTGTTACTATGTTGTTGTATAACTATAAATAGGATTATTTTATTATAATACGAAGAAGAAGAAGAAAAAGAAAAGAATTATCCATCCATCCATCCATCCTCTACCGCTTATCCGGGGTCGGGTCGCAGGGGCAGCAGCCTAAGGAGAGAAGCCCAGACTTCCCTCTCCCCAGCTACCTCCTCCAGCTCATCCGGAGGGTTCCCCAGGTTCCCAGGCCCCAGGCCAGTCGAGAGACGGGGGTCTGGGTCAGTGACCCTTGCACTGAAGTTGTGCATATAAAATAATCACCATCTGAGATTCATCGGTGCTGAAGGCACACGAAAGAGAAGGTGAGTGCTCTCATTCAACAGACTAACTTCATGTTATCTTAAAGTCTTTTTGAGTGGATGAAAGGAAAACAACAAAATTGATATTATGCAAATATGCCATTAATGACTTCTAAATTTGAGGTCTGAGTAAAGAGCTACACACACAAAATTCCAACTATCTTCAATCATTTATTCAAACTTTTATGTGACAACATGGGCTTTCTGCTTATCTGACTATCTTAACTAGGTTAACTAGTCTTGAATGATCCGAATTTGAAATCCTAAAGAGCAAGAATGGCATAAATTGGAAAAGATGAAAAGAGATTGATTGTAGAGATTTACTGTTTTCTATATAATATGTGTGGTCAAAGGCAGGTGAGGAAGATATAAAAAACATAGTTTATCAGCCTACATAAAAAAGACCTTGTGAAGCCTCCAAAACCCCTAATTTTACTTATTCTTGAAGAGAAATCCAATGCTGTTGAGTTCACCAAGGGGAAGTATAGAATTACTCTGAAAGACAGAGACCCCATGATTCCTTTCAGCTTGAGTCCATGGGTGAGGTCTCTGGAATCAGGTCGGATGAAGTCTGCAAAAAGGGAAAAGCTTCTACAAAGAAGGTGATGGATTTAATCAAGGAACATGATGTTTCTGAGATTAAAGACAAATTCCTTCTTTGTCGAGGTGATCTGTGGCAGACTGAAAAATTAGTGACAGTGACCCTGCAACAATAAAAAAAATTAAGTTTTCATTTACAAAAGTAAAGCTAACAATATAATGAAGTTATTTTTTAATAAAATGTGTGTCCCAGAGGCAGAATTTGAATGTGCAAATAATGCCGTTAAGTGCTGCTGATCAAATGCTGAATAATCTACTCTGTTCAGTTTATTTATTTATTAGTCTGACGTGTTATTAACTTTGAAAAATAGTTCTTGAACTATCTCTCATGAGACTGAATTGACTGTCATGATCTGCCTATAAATGACATCCAGAACCACAGCCAACTGGGAAACGGTTGAACCGAGCTTTACGCGGATCCACTTCCCATCTTTTTCCGAACCTTTTATTGTGTATTTAGGCTCTCCCTCCCCAAAATCCAGTGTTTCCTCTCACCTGTTTTGAACCATTTCTCTCCACATTCTGGTCTTTACCAGAACGTTACAAGTCAATTTTGTTTAAAGGTTAACTTGTATTTTACAGGAGGTGACCCACTGGTGCTCCAGGACTTATGGGATTCTAAAATCAAGATGTCTTCAAGTGATGAAGGTAATTTTTTAAGTTTTAAAAACTATTGTACACCTCAGTTACATCAGTGTAGTGATGAAATAGTAAAAGTATTGAAGTCAATATATAAGTTGAGATTTATTAAGTTTATTTTATTTTTCTTCTATATATTAAGATCAAAGTTCTCTGTGTATTTTGTTTCAGTGGCAGCTGAACTCACACTTGTGTTAGTTGGTGACACCAATTCCATGAAGACAGGATCACAAAACATCTTATTTGACCATGACAAGCAAGCAAATGTGGAGCAGATTTCAGAGGGACTGTACGACTTATGTGGTCGTCACATCTCAGTCATTAATCTGCTCGGTCACCAAAACAGTGAAACGTGTCAGTTGAATAAAGGCGTTCATGCCTTTATTTTACTGGTGTCCAACAGTCATCATGAAAGCTCTTATAGAGCAGGACGTCAGTGGTTAGAGAAAGCTTTTGGAGAGGAATCGTTGCCATATTTGCTGACAGTTGTGACTCACGAGTCTGATGAACAATGTAAAAGTGCGTTGACAAACCTGAAAAGAGACGATAGTTTTAATGACAAAAGATACCACACATGCAAAAAAGGTATGACAGACCAAAGAGAAATGTTGGCACTGTTGGAAAAGGTAGACGTCATGGTCCAAGAAAATAATCCCAGCTGTTACACCCGACCCAAGTGTGAGGGAGTGTTACGGTACATAGTGGTAGCGGACCCGAACGCAGGCCAGGACACAGAGGTGGAGAGGTCAAGGGCTTTATTTACAGGGAAGGGGAGCACACATTAACAGAAACAGTCCTCCTGGACCGCATGGCGATTAGGAGGCAGCGTCTGCCCCTCCAAGGTCCATCGGCGAGTTCCCAAACCAGCCGCAGTCCCCCTGGACTGCCGGGAACTCGGAACACCGGTGAGTCCTCAAACGGCTGCAGTCCTCCTGGACCGGAGAGGGCTCGGGAGTCCGGCGCAACACGCTTGCCTCACGAACGTGCCCCGAGACACTGAGGGCAGAGGCAGTCCTCCTAGAACTGCAAGGGGGGCAGGAGCGGTCCTCCAGGAGAAACGGAACAGCAACAGGAGAGGCCCTCCAGGAAAACCGGAAGCTCGGGCAGGAGTGGCCCTCCAGGGCAACAGGAACACAGGAACAGGAGCCAACACCAAGGAACCCAAACAAGCTCCCACACTAGACCAACGAACAGGCTCCCAACACAAACAGACACCCCGGCACTGACAGGCAGGCACAACCTGCTTAAATAGGCAGCAAGATGTAAATTGCCTACAGGTGCGCCCACCTGCAGTGCCAGCTGCACCCAATTGTGCTCAACACCACACCC
>NW_026622176.1:0-13558 GCF_003711565.1 Takifugu flavidus | reverse complement strand
ACACACACACACACTGTTACCTTCTGTACGTGGAACCCACAGATGCAATTTATCATGTCCCCGAACAAGGATCTTTGTCCATGGGACATCTTTGGGCACGTCTCAATCTGAAAATTATAAATCCTTGGAATTAATATAGGGCCCAATTTCTATCAGTATTAATAGTATAATTTAATAAGCTACAAACCTTTTTATACAAATCAAACCTTTTTTTTTTGTCGGGGGGCTGGCCTGTTGCCCTCCCTTGCAGGCCAGACCCCAGTGCTGGCAAGCTGACGAAGGCGAGACATCCACTCTCCGTCTCCCATCGCCTTGTGAGACTTCTTTTCTGCTGCCTTTGATGACAGACAGACATTATTTAAATGCATGCCATCAAAATAAACGTATGAGCAGACATTAGGGGTCATGCCCTGAACCCAACGGCATGAGTGTGTGAAGATTTGACGCTCAGATCAGCAGCACATTAGTAACACACTCTACTTTATATAATAATTTATACATACTATAATGTTACTGAACCATTACTGCTAATAAAGTAACGAAACTACAGCGTTGTCAGTAAAGTAAGTGTGAAATAGACTTTCACCCCCCCCCCATCAAAAAGTCGCTCCACTGTAGTAGCAGCAGTGGGGGTGGGGCAGGGGGAGTACAGGCCACAACGTAATAAAGGAGTAAATACTCCAAACCGCTAATATGTCACAAGCGCGCACTTTAGCCGATGACTCTATTGTAGTTTTGCAAAAACCCGTGGACGTATTAGCAACTAGCGGCTAGCGAAGACTCGCGAAACGCGAACATATAACACGACGACGCCATGACAACTTCGAAAACAACGCTAGTTCTCCCGAATGATATATATAATCGGCCATTTCGTATGTGTCGCTAAAACACTCACCATGTCAATATTGTTTATTTTCCGTTTTCTTCCAAGAGATGAATGAAGTGGTTGCGCGCAATTAAAGCTGCTAAAATGAGGGGGTGGAGCTTGAGGTGGATCGGGAGGTGGATCAACCTGCCGGTTGTCCAACATTTGAGCGCTGTGATTGGTCAGTGGGAGCGGAATGTTGGATTCACCAATCATATCGACGGAAATGTTGGATTCACCAATCATATCGACGAAAATGTTGGACGCCACCAATCATATCGACGGTGATTGATTTATACCACCAAAATTCCCCGGACGATTCCAGCTGAAAGTCCAAAGTGCTGACCATTACACCATGGAACCATTTCTTAGCCTTATCAGAAAGTTGTAAAAATAATTATAGAGTTCTTGGATATTGGATATATAAAAAATGAATTAAAAAATCTCGAAATTATATTTTTATTTGTGTCCCGGGTGAAACATTAGACCCGTCCAGAATTGGGTGAACACACACGGTAAACTGCATTTATCCAATGTGCAGGTTAAATCCCTTTTTGACTCAAATGTATGTGTGATGGTTCCCTCTGCTGGCCAAATGAAACATTGCACGAACCAAATTCTTCCACGACAATGTTTTTGAGATCGATGCAATTAAATGTTGTTCAGCCACTGTATAACATGAGCAATTATTAAAAGGTTAAGGTTCCACCGAGATTTGAACTCGGATCGCTGGATTCAGAGTCCAGAGTGCTAACCATTACACCATGGAACCTCAGATACCACCAAGCAGGACATTCAGTGTTGCAATGTTTCATTTGGCCAGCAGAGGGAACCATCACACATACATTTGAGTCAAAAAGACTGAAGATCTGAAGGTCCCTGGTTCGATCCCGGGTTTCGGCATTAGGGCTTATTCTCATTTTTCCAGTAGGGGAATCTCTCAGATTTACTTCGCAGCAGCTGCGTTTTTATGCTACACCCTGAAAAGCTGTGGCCATTCTCACTTTCGCCTGTTTTAAAAAGTTCTCGCTCAAAACAATTCTTTGATAATTCGTTTTCCAGTTAAAAGATTAGGTTCCACCGAGACTTGAACTCGGATCGCTGGATTCAAAGTCCAAAGTGCTGACCATTACACCATTTCTGTGAGGCAATGGAAAGTTGTGAAAAGAAGTATAGAGTTCGTGGCTAATTTTGTAATCACACATCTGTATAAAAAAAAATTAAAAATTAAAAAAATCTCGAAATTATATTTTTTATTTGTGTCCCGGGTGAAACATTAGACCCGTCCAGAATTGGGTGAACACACACGGTAAACTGCATTTATCCAATGTGCAGGTTAAATCCCTTTTTGACTCAAATGTATGTGATGGTTCCCTCTGCTGGCCAAATGAAAGATTGCACGAACCAAATTCTTCCACAACAATGTTTTTGAGATCGATGCAATTAAATGTTGTTCAGCCACTGTATAACATGAGCAATTATTAAAAAGTTAAGGTTCCACCGAGATTTGAACTCGGATCGCTGGATTCAGAGTCCAGAGTGCTAACCATTACCCCATGGAACCTCAGATACCACCAAGCAGGACATTCAAGCACAATATTTTGAACACCTGTTGAGGTCTTTCAGATATTTCAGGTATCCAGTCTGAGCTACTGGGGGACCTATTCTGATTATGTTTGCCTGTGTGAGAAACTGGTTTCTAAGCATTTTAACAGCATTTAGCACATTTTCAAAACTTCATTTCCAAAGAAACTTTTGCATAAAGAAGATGCCCCTGCTCCTGCCCCTGCCCCTGCCCCTGCCCCTGCCCTGCAGCAAAGCCCTGCAGGCAGCAATGTCCGAAGGACCCCAAATTTGACCCTGGCAATGGTATTTGGATAGTTATTCACATTTAAAAACTGACAATAATGGTTTGGCATTTTGTTTACTTTTAGTTTGACAATACAGTGATCCCTCGTTTATCGCGGGAGTTGCGTTCCAAAAATAACACGCGAAAAGTGAAATCCGTGAAGTAGTCAGCTTTATTTTTATTATTATTTTATTTTTCTGAGCAAGAAGATTTTTATAAACGGATATGCCACCTTCGATTATATTTGAGAACTGCAATGAACGACTCGCAAAAAAAATCCGTGAAGCAGCGAAGCCGTGAAAGATGAAACGCGATATAGCGAGGGATCACTGTATATGATATCTTTTGCTTTATTTTGATTCAGTTCAACAAGTCAAAATTCGGAGGGAGACATGTTGCAGCTGCAACTCCAAATTTAAGCATGGCACGGAAGTTTACAAAGGTATGTAGGGTTTTAAATGGAATAGTAATATTTGCAACTATAACAGAAGAGACTTAGATGGACTGCATTCCACCATGGAACCATTTCTTAGCCTTATTAGAAAGTTGTAAAAATAATTATAGAGTTCTTGGATATTGGATATATAAAAAATAAATTAAAAAAATCTCGAAATTTATTTTTATTTGTGTCCCGGGTGAAACATTAGACCCGTCCAGAATTGGGTGAACACACACGGTAAACTGCATTTATCCAATGTGCAGGTTAAATCCTTTTTGACTCAAATGTATGTGATGGTTCCTCTGCTGGCCAAATGAACATTGCACGAACCAAATCTTCCACAACAATGTTTTTGAGATCGATGCAATTAAATGTTGTTCAGCCACTGTATAACATGAGCAATTATTAAAAAGTTAAGGTTCCACCGAGATTTGAACTCGGATCGCTGGATTCAGAACTTTAAATCCAGCGATCCGAGTTCAAATCTCGGTGGAACCTGGTTTTGTCCGGTAAACAAATATCAATAATCTGCTTATAAAATGTTGCCTATAATTAGAAAGCCCGGTCTGTCCATTTTCCCCAGCCGGTCACTCCCCAGATAACCTGCAATGTCATCACTTCACAAGAGAGTAAGAGTGAAACCAAAAGTCTTTACAAATGCCAGAAGCTTTTTTTTCTTTAAATATGTCCAAATAAACAAGAAAAGCACAACGAGGAACTTTACTTTGAATTTGTCATCTAGCTTCTGTCTACCTCAATAACAATATGCATCTTCTTTATGCAAAAGTTTCTTTGGAAATTAAGTTTTGAAAATGTGCTACATGCTGTTAAAATGCTTAGAAACCAGTTTCTCACACAGGCAAACATAATCAGAATAGGTCCCCCAGTAGCTCAGACTGGATACCTGAAATATCTGAAAGACCTCAACAGGTGTTCAAAATATTGTGCTTGAATGTCCTGCTTGGTGGTATCTGAGGTTCCATGGTGTAATGGTTAGCACTCTGGACTCTGAATCCAGCGATCCGAGTTCAAATCTCGGTGGAACCTTAACTTTTTAATAATTGCTCATGTTATACAGTGGCTGAACAACATTTAATTGCATCGATCTCAAAAACATTGTTGTGGAAGAATTTGGTTCGTGCAATGTTTCATTTGGCCAGCAGAGGGAACCATCACATACATTTGAGTCAAAAAGGGATTTAACCTGCACATTGGATAAATGCAGTTTACCGTGTGTGTTCACCCAATTCTGGACGGGTCTAATGTTTCACCCGGGACATAAATAAAAAATATAATTTCGAGATTTTTTAATTTATTTTTTATACAGCCAATATCCAAGAACTCTAAATTTATTCTTACAACTTTCTAAGAAGGCTAAGAAGTGGTTCCATGGTGTAATGGTCAGCACTTTGGACTTTGAATCCAGCGATCCGAGTTCAAGTCTCGGTGGAACCTAATCTTTTAACTAGAAAACGAATTATCAAAGAATTGTTTTGAGCGAGAACTTTTTAAAACAGGCGAAAGTGAGAATGGCCACAGCTTTTCAGGGTGTAGCATAAAAACGCAGCTGCTGCGAAGTAAATCTGAGAGATTCCCCTACTGGAAAAATGAGAATAAGCCGTAATGCCGAAACCCGGGATCGAACCAGGGACCTTCAGATCTTCAGTCTTTTTGACTCAAATGTATGTGTGATGGTTCCCTCTGCTGGCCAAATGAAACATTGCAACACTGAATGTCCTGCTTGGTGGTATCTGAGGTTCCATGGTGTAATGGTTAGCACTCTGGACTCAAAGTGCTGACCATTACACCATGGAACCACTTCTTAGCCTTATCAGAAAGTTGTAAAAATAATTATAGAGTTCTTGGATATGGATATATAAAAAATAAATTAAAAAATCTCGAAATTATATTTTTATTTGTGTCCCGGGTGAAACATTAGACCCGTCCAGAATTGGGTGAACACACACGGTAAACTGCATTTATCCAATGTGCAGGTTAAATCCTTTTTGACTCAAATGTATGTGTGATGGTTCCCTCTGCTGGCCAAATGAAAAATTGCACGAACCAAATTCTTCCACGACAATGTTTTTGAGATCGATTCAATTAAATGTTGTTCAGCCACTGTATAACATGAGCAATTATTAAAAAGTTAAGGTTCCACCGAGATTTGAACTCGGCTCGCTGGATTCAGGACTTTAAATCCAGCGATCCGAGTTCAAATCTCGGTGGAACCTGGTTTTGTCCGGTAAACAAATATCAATAATCTGCTTATAAAATGTTGCCTATAATTAGAAAGCCCGGTCTGTCCATTTTCCCCAGCCGGACACTCCCCAGATAACCTGCAATGTCATCACTTTCACAACAGAGTAAGAGTGAAACCAAAAGTCTTTACAAACGCCAGAAGCTTTTTTTTTCTTTAAATATGTCCAAATAAACAAGAAAAGCACGACGAGGAACTTTACTTTGAATTTGTCATCTAGCTTCTGTCTACTTCAATAACAATATGCATCTTCTTTATGCAAAAGTTTCTTTGGAAATTAAGTTTTGAAAATGTGCTAAATGCTGTTAAAATGCTTAGAAACCAGTTTCTCACACAGGCAAACATAATCAGAATAGGTCCCCCAGTAGCTCAGACTGGATACCTGAAATATCTGAAATACCTCAACAGGTGTTCAAAATATCTTGCTTGAATGTCCTGCTTGGTGATATCTGAGGTTCCATGGTGTAATGGTTAGCACTCTGGACTCTGAATCCAGCGATCCGAGTTCAAATCTCGGAAGTGGAACCTTAACTTTTTAATAATTGCTCATGTTATACAGTGGCTGAACAACATTTAATTGCATCGATCTCAAAAACATTGTTGTGGACGAATTTGGTTCGTGCAATGTTTCATTTGGCCAGCAGAGGGAACCATCACACATACATTTGAGTCAAAAAGGGATTTAACCTGCACATTGGATAAATGCAGTTTACCGTGTGTGTTCACCCAATTCTGGACGGGTCTAATGTTTCACCCGGGACATAAATAAAAAATATAATTTCGAGATTTTTTAATTTATTTTTTATACAGCCAATATCCAAGAACTCTAAATTTATTCTTACAACTTTCTAATAAGGTTAAGAAGTGGTTCCATGGTGTAATGGTCAGCACTTTGGACTTTGAATCCAGCGATCCGAGTTCAAGTCTCGGTGGAACCTAATCTTTTAACTGGAAAACGAATTATCAAAGAATTGTTTTGAGCGAGAACTTTTTAAAACAGGCGAAAGTGAGAATGGCCACAGCTTTTCAGGGTGTCGCATAAAAACGCAGCTGCTGCGAAGTAAATCTGAGAGATTCCCCTACTGGAAAAATGAGAATAAGCCCTAATGCCGAAACCCGGGATCGAACCAGGGACCTTTAGATCTTCAGTCTAACGCTCTCCCAACTGCGCCAAAGCTGGGGAACAGTAGTCTGTATAAGATGGGGAAGAAGGGGGAAAAAGGGGAAAAAAGGGGGAAGAAGAGAAGGAAAGACAGAAGTTCGAATCCCACCCGGACCAAAAAATGATAGAATTATTTTTGTAAAACTTTTAATTTATAACAAAGAGAATATGTATGTACAATTGTGAACAAAATGACATTCACATTTAATCATTTATAAAGCTGAAATTGTCAAAGAAACAAATCAAACCCCAATGAAACCTTGATACAACTATGAAATAAGATGTAAAACTTGCAGTGGAACTCAAAGGGCAGAACAGCCCACCGGGATAAGCAATTAAAAGTAACAATATTGCATTACTGTCTCATCTGCTTCAGCTACTGTTCTTTGGTGAGAGCCTCAGTCTTTGGACAGTATATTTTTCCTTTGTACTGAAGAGGGTGGCTGATGGTCCACTGGAGGCAACTGCAGGATCAATTTGCCGTAACCTAGGTTTTGCCTGTCCAGCTGTATTTGCTGGCATGTTGTAGGTGTGCAGCTGGTAAACTGGGGGCTGGCGTTGGTACTGTGGCAGAGAGATGGGTTTTGTTTTTGCACAGGGCAATGGGTCAGCTGGTCGTTGCACACCTTGCAAAAGAACAGACGCCTCCTGACCCTTCAGCCGTTGGTTATACCACTGCATGAGGGTGGTCTGGTTCACTCCAACACGTTGGAGGGTTGTCTGCTGCATTAGCGTCGCATTGCACAGAACCAGCTGCCGGATCTTTTTGTAATCCTGTAAAATTAGAGACCATCGAGATACGCTGTGTTGTCCTCTTTTTTGGGGCTCGTGTGAATGTTGCACAGCCTCATGAAGATGGTCTCTATCAGGCGACAGCAGTTTGGCCACTGAGCTGGTGAACCACTTGAGCCAAGAACACACCGTTTTGTGCTTTCCACCCCAGGAGTGAGCACAGCCTTCTTTTTAGGAGACCTGAAGCGTCCAGTTAGCAACCGGTCCTGATGTCTTGCAGCATACACAATCCTGTCTTTGTCAAATTTGTCAAGACTCTGCCACAAACCCAGAATGGTGCTAACTTGTTGATTGTTCAGGGTCAATCCCGTCTGCTCTCGTAGCTCCACCAAGTATTCAGCCAGTTCATCTACTCGGTCCGTTCCAGGAATGCTGCGGTTGTCTCCAGCCTGGAAAATAAAAACTGATATTTAGGTTCTGTGGCATCACAATTTCCTTGTCACTACTTCAATTCTTGCAGACAGACAGATGTCAGGGACCCGACGAGAACCCAAATGCAACACCGGAGTTCGACGGAACACAGCTTTATTATCAGGAATAGACAGCAGACAGGATTCACCGGGGAGCCGGCAGGATAGAATAGTTGGGGAAGGTGGAAGGTGATCTATAGATCGACTGAGAATTTATTTATTTATCACTTACATCCTGTTGTGAAGAGGACATGGAAGAAGGAAGCTGGGGCTGAAGCAAAACTGTAGATGACTGAAGAGGAGGCCCAGCTGGAGGTGGAGGAGGCACGGCTGGAGGTTTTTTTGGTAGACATTTTCTGTCATGTTATAACATAACATAACTCAGCTGCAGAGGGCACTTTTCTATCTGTAACAACAAAAAAACTTACTCTTGTTTCACATAACATAATAGCTGACTAATAAATGTGTAAACACCCTGCTGAATGTAACAGTTCACCGTGTTAAGTTCTTCAGAGGCATTTTTATCCTGCTAATAGTTATAAATCTAGATAGATTATGTCCTTTCTGTCTATACCTGAGGGAAAAATGTAGTCTGCTATCTGAAATGATTAATGTAAGTCGTTTTAGGTTGGTCGTTTCACCTGAGTGTAAAGGTCATGCCATTTCTTGTGTCTGTCATAACATAACATAATGTTATAACAAGTAATCAGAAACGACGCAGTCCAGCGCACAACTGCCCAAGAAAACAAGCAATTTCATCGGCAGAAAAAAAAAATACAACCAGCTAAAGCTCCGGCAGCAACTGCACAAACTTTACTGCAAAACTCCCGATGATCAAGTTACATTAGCGTTACAAATGCCTGACATGACTTGGACATATTGCATTAAGCATTTACGGTGATATTTTATGTGAAATGAAAAAAAAAACTTAACGAATAACAGACCGCAATTTGCGCACGTACCTTGTCAACATCCACGGAGATGTCCGGAATAAACAGCGGGCAGACTTTTAAATAATAAATCAACTCTAGGATCGATTGACTTTTCCAAAGTTTGAGACCGCAGTTTAATTTAAGGCGGGACGTCGAAAGATTGAATCGCGTATATGATTGGCTGTTGAAAGATTGAATCGCGCAGATGATTGGCTGTTGAAAGATTGAAAAGCGCATATGATTGGCTGTTGAAAGATTGAATGGCGCATATGATTGGCTGTCGAAAGATTGGATCGGCGACGCGACTGGCTGTCGAAAGATTGGATCGGCGACGCGACTGGCTGTCGAAAGATTGAATGGCGCATATGACTGGCTGGGCTTATACAGCTTTTCGCTCGCCGGGTAGCGCCATTTCGGCCCGTGCGCTGCAGTCTGCCATCCGTACACGAGGGGGCTCTCTTGCGTCGCGTTACAGCAGCACATACAGTATGATCTGTAGTCCTGGACCCACCAGCGTAGGTTTGTGTCCTACGGGCTGCATCCCACACAGATGACCTCCCCCCACCACAACGCAGGGGTCTGTAGCTCCTCTCTCCCACGCAGCACAGAACCCACGCAAATCAGCACGCTGGCAGCTTTTCAGCTCCCGCGCGCAGCAAAGAGAGGATGTCTGTGGATTCTGTAGGTGCCCGGTGCCTACGGAGGGCATCTGCTGGACATGTGAGCCCCCACTGAAACCGGGGGACGAGTTCTCATCGGCATCGCCATGACAACGGCGATAAGACAATGCTGAGACATAGTGCTGTACCTACTCATTGTGTTGCTGGCTGCTTTATGCAAAAAAAACATATGCTGTCTGTGCTCTAACAAAAAATAATTTAAAAAAAGATAAAAGGTGTTTTTTTTCCCCTAACAGGAGTGTTTTTTTTGTACTTGATGTTTTTGTACGGCACTAAATCACTGTTGATCATTATGTGACCCATATGAAGAGTGCTGCGGCTACCCTCATCATTAAGAGGGAAAAAAGGCTCAGTACAGCAACAGCCTAAGGCAGCATAAAGAGCCCTGAACGTGACTTTGTGATACCATTTCTCTCCACCTCTTTGGCATCCATTATCCTCAGAAACAAAAGCAGCAAGCTAAGAGTTGAGACTTTCAAATTCGTGGACGTAATTCATCATACCAGTGCGACACATTAATAGAAAAAACATTGTGACAAGAAGAACAACACATCATATGTGTAGAGTCAAATATACACATATGCAAAATACACACAGTCATTTTATTTATTTGCTCATATTTATTATTTACAGCATGTACATGGATCAAATTAGCACTTGTAACATGACTGAAAACCAGAATCATCACCTAAAATATGTTTTCTGTGTATTTAATCCAAAAGTGCTTGTGTTCTTATGTGTCATTAAACATATTGTCTTATAATAATTATAGGAATCCATCTCCAACTGGCCAGTTTATCTCAGCGTTAGCTGTCAAAACAGGGAAATAGTTATTTTATTGTTTACTTTTATTTGTGCAAAAGATGTATAAAAAGCCTGGAAATGTTTTCAATCTCTGTGCTAACTGATATTCCCTCCATATTTACAGACGGTCGTCCATTTTTCTACCAAAGATGTGAAAATACCTCCTTAAGCCTTCTGTCACGTGACATTTATACAAGACTTTAGCGCTGACTACAAGCTTAAGCAAATATACATACGTACATGTTTAAAGCTGCCATCCGCTTGTTAAATACCTGCAAGCTCTATCATACAAATTCAAACATTAAAACAGTGGAAACATAAAATTGCCTTTAACATTTATCCGAGTTTTCGGGCTGTGTGCCATTGCCTGAGGTCGGCGTTAGCTGCGTTTTTCTTTTGGTGGTTATGTTAAAAGTCACGCTGGAGCAAGGATGTGTATTTTAGCATTGTTTGCTGTGGCCTCATGCACAGGTGACTTTAATTACACTGAGAATTGATTTAGTCCTCTTTAATTAAAGGAGGCTGGTGAGAGTCTCACAGGACCTCAGCCAGGCAGCGGTCGGTCCCGTCACTCGCTTCCAGGCGCACCTGCCGGTTGGTTTTTCGGTTCTCCACCCAGGAGTTGTGGATGATGGTCCCCCCTGGTGAAGGGTCCACTTGGAGCAGTGAGACCACCCTTTTTTTGACCTTGGCCCTGAGGGCACGCCGCAGCTTCTGACGGGTGAAGGCATAAAGCAGTGGGTGGGAGATGGTGGTGCCATAGGCCAAGGCGAGGAACCAGAGGCGTACGCTGATGAGAGCGCTACTCGGGCCCACACCCAAGATTAACACGTTGGTCACGGAGAGGGGGGCCCAGCAGCCAAGGAAGGTGGTGATGATGATGAGGGACATCTTGAATACTCGTCTCTGACGCTCCCGTCGGTCCCTGTGGCGCCGCACCGCCCTCCTGAGGGCAATAATGGCCGACACGGAGGCTTGGACCCCCATGGTGGTGGGCATGTGCCTTGCAGCGCCCGTATCAGATGCAACCAGTGGGGCGGAGGGGGACAGCACAGGGGGGGAGGTAGCTGTCGGGGTGGGGGAGGAGGCGAGCGGCGGGTGGCTGAGCTGCTTGGTGACATCCGTGGTGCACTGCTCCACACCCGCCTCCCAACACTCGTTCGAGCCGACCCCGGATTTCTTCTTCTGTAGCTTGTGGAGGCCCTTACAGGAGGAACCCCTGAAGCGCTGGCTCTTTTTCATGTGGGAGCCGATTCGGATGTTTAAAGCTCTCAGTATTCTGGAGTAGGTGAACAGCATGACCAAAACGGTGGTGAAGAAGACCGGTATCTGCAGGATGAGATGGTACTGCATACTCAGGCTGGCGTGATAGCCATGAGCACCAATGCACAGCAATGTCCGATTGCGCCACGTCCGCAGCTCTCTGTCATGTGACAGCGAGAAGGGTGTCCACTGTCCATTATCCCCTTCACCGCTTGTCCACTGTAGCTCCAAGAACGGGATGAAAAACACAGCCACAGAGGTGACCCACACAGCAGCCAGGAGCAGCGACGCTCTGCGCGTGGTCAACAACCTGTTGGCTGGCCGAACTGAAATGTCGTACCGGTCCAGGCTTATCACCAGGATGTTGACCGCTGTGGCGATGCTGGCAAATGTGACGCAGGCCTCATGGAAGCAGCAGAGGACAGCCAGGTTGGGTCCTGGCTCGAGCAGAACAACAACCAGGGTGAGGGGCAGACACAGGAGGCACACCGCCACGTCCAACACGTGCAGGTTCACAGTCACCATATTGCTGACCGAGTCCACTAAGTTGGACTGCGAGCAGTAGAGCACCAGAACCGTCAGGTTACTGCTGAAACCCAGCACCAGCTCCAGCATGAGGAGGGCAGTGAGAGGCGCCTGGAACCCCAGCGAGTACGGCGTGTACTCCGACACGGACTGCTAGAGGAGCCTCCGTCCTGCCCCTGAAAGACTCCCATTCCCTCCAGACTGGCTGCCGTCCCAGCCCAGTCAGTGGTGCCTGGGCCAAAGGTGTAGCTGTCCGTCTCCATGACGACCTCTCAGCCTTCGTATATTTTATCTGTCACACCAATGATGAGGTCCCATGATGCACCAGCCCAAGCCTCCATGATAGAGGGACGAGTAACAGCTTGGAGGCGGCACTGCGGAGACAACAACACAATATTGATATTTAAAAAATGAGCTGCGAGAACAGTCAAAAATTATCCGTCCATTTATCCGTCCGTCCGTCCATCCATCCATCCATCCATCCATCCATCCATCCATCCATCCATCCACCCACCCATCCATCCATCCATCCACCCACCCACCCGTCCGTCCGTCCATCCATCCGTCCATCCGTCCATCCATCATCCATCATCCATCCATCCATCCATCCGTCCATCCGTCCGTCCGTCCATCCGTCCACCCGTCCATCCATCATCCATCCATCCATCCATTCCATCCATCCATTCATCATCATCCATCCATCCATCCATCATCCATCATCCATCATCCATCATCCATCCATCATCCATCCATCCATCATCCATCCATCCCCAAACAGGACAGGTGTTGCATTATGCATTAATACAACCTTCAATCTGTTTCCATTCAGGATCTCTGATTACATCTTTGGCTTGGCCACAATCTGAGACCTGCACACATGCTGTATGAGAGGCTGGCAGCAACAATGGGCCATCATAAATGTGCTGCAGACCTCAGGGGAAAGGCAAATTAAATGAAGTCAAATTATCAGGCCCACAGGCAATCAACTCTCTCATTGGAACGCCACAAACAGCACAACAAATTAAATTAGGTACTTTAAAACTGACCTCATCAGAAGAAAGGGAATAAGTGAGGTCACTCTTTTGTTATTTGTTAGATCCAATTGCATATTATTAACAATGTTGGGGGAAATGTCAAATCTCATTCTGCAGTCTGCCACTAGGGGGCGAGAAAACCAGTAAGTGCAAATATGCTAATCCCGGTTTGCTTTTAAATAAGCAAGAAACATGCACCAAAAAAACAAGTTTAATAAGCATAAGTATAGAAAATCACTCATTCTGCAAACCTGTGAACACTGAAAAAAGAGAAAAAAGCACCTCATCTGAAAATCTGAACGCTACTGAAGAGAATTGTGTTTATTTTATTATCATGTGTTGTACCATATGTTTCTGTTTTTTGTTAGAAGCGCTTTAGAAGTTAGGAATGGTAGAATGTTTAGTAAGTGAAATAAAGGTCAGTTGACCCCTTCTTGACATGATTGTTGTTTAGACAGTTGTAATCAGCAGGAGACACTCAGACGGAAGTGTTAAACCCCATCAACTTGACAGCATAGTTTACTGGTGTTGATAAGTTCCTCT